>NC_079420.1:2477960-2497960 GCF_026213295.1 Gadus chalcogrammus
TGAGGAGAGAGAGAGAGAGAGAGAGAGAGAGAGAGAGAGAGAGAGAGGGAGATGAGAGAGAGAGAGAGAGAGAATGAGAGAGAGAGAGAGAGAGAGAGAGAGAGAGAGAGAGAGAGAGAGAGAGAGAGAGAGAGAGAGAAAAGAAGAAAGACAACTAAGAAAAGAAGTGAAGATAAAGGACAGAAAGCGTCTTACGGTGGTGTGTGTGGAGGTGGAAGGAGATATGCTCTACATGGGCACGGCTTGGTGCAGCCTCTACACCTGCACCGGACGTGAGATCCAGGGCAGATAGTGTGTGAGCAGCGGGGCCACTCCCAGAGACGTGTGGGCCCTCTGCTCACTGACATGTCCTCAGGCTCCCAGCTCACACCCCAGCAGGAGTTCATCCCGGGCTAATTGGTCACCGGGTTTGGTTTTCACTGGAATCCTGGCGAACCCGTCTTGTTTTGTATTTCCTGTTTGTTGTCTTTCGTGGGCTTCATCACGCCATGCTGATGTGGGATGAGCCTCCAGCCACGATGTGGACGATCTCTCCTGGAGAAACGGACCCTTACCACACGTCACTCCGCTTGTGAGGCTGCATGTGCAGGTTTGGTCTTAATAAAGGCCATATGAGCCGCGCTGTTTGCGACGTATTGATGATGGGTAGAAGGGGAACAGGAGTGGTGCAGCTGGAGCATTGCCAGGGCAGAGCAGACAATAGAATGTCGTTCAGATAGCTGGAGAGGTTATGCTGATAAGCCCCTCCGCTACTGAGACTGACGTAAGCGTAGCATATCAATGGTAGACGTTTGTTTGGCATGGGATTCGTGATATTAAACAAATGTTTCTATTGTACGCTTTTCACTAACAATCGCTCTGAAGGTAATTCCGGTCAGACAAATCGTTTTTTTTTCTTTCCGAGAGCAAAGGATTTACTGCAATAAATGTGTTCACCACATTGTGTTGATACAGTGATTAATGATTTCCAATAAGCCATCATCCAAAAATAACGATGCCTTTGAAGGGCCAAGGCTTTTCATTTCCTCCAAACGCATGTGGAGTTGTGATAAGGATAGAGGGAGACAACTAATTAAAATAAATATGTCACATGAAAGATGTATTTTGCCACATGAGGGTTGAGGTTTGAGCATTTCAATAAATCCATATTTTCCTGCAGGTGGGACGGTTCTGTTCACGGCCGTCTAAGAGGTCGAAGGCTCAGGTTAACTTAAGGGCTCACATTGTAATGCCACAGGAGTCGGCATTTAACACCAAACAGCAAATTCCTTGAATGCTTTTACACCGGACGAGCACATGATGGAGCCGACCAGGTTGAGGTTCTCACTCCATCTTCTCACAGCGCTTCTTGTTAGTAGAAGGTTGTTTGGCAACCGCCGGGCATGGGGAAGTTGTGGTTAACTGCAGTTAGGGGGTTTCTGTCTGAACTGACAGATGCTCAAAGGCCAGCAGTCGTATAACCCTGGTCTCCACCACTGAGAAGCGTCTCGTTATGTTGACTCAGCGGGGAGTCCCCCTTGGGCCGACAACAAGGAGATCAATCAGCTAACGCTGGATAATGTGCAGGCCAGAGAAGGAAAATGTTGGTTTTACATTTGTGATGCTGTTTTAGTTTTGATCAAATAAGAATAATAACAGATTTAGAATTTAATTAGGGCATTTAGCAGACACTTTTATCCAAAGTGACTTACATCGGTTAATACTTAATTGACACACCGACAGCAGAGTCAACCATGCAAGGCGACAGCCAGCTCGTCAGGAGCACTTAGGGTTAAGTGTCTTGCTCAGGGACACATCAACACTAGGAAGAGTTGGGGATCGAACCAGCAATATTTTGGTTACAAGACAACAGCTCTACCTCCTGGGCTAAGCCAACCCCAGCAATAAAACAGAACGAGTTTTACTGCTATGGTATCTCTGCATGAAGCGATGGCCTCCTTTAAGACCAGAGGCTTTGGCATTGCGGACATTTGTCGGGCCTCCGCCATGTTAGCCTAGTGACCAACCTTTGGACTTCCTCCTTTCACGCATCACAACACTTTACTGCTAATAGAGGTTCACACATCGCTCTGTGACAGGAAGAGCATCAACACACTGCCCAGGCCGTGTTCATTAGGACCCCCGGAGGGTCAGAGGCTTGGGCGGGGGCCACGGGGGGGCCAAGGGTCAGCGGGCCCCCAGTTCTTCTGTAGGACTGGGAAGAGTGTACAAGGGTCATTTAGATGTTTGTTTTTTTAAAAACCTTTATTCAATTTGATCTTTCTCACGGATAACTAACATGAAAGATCAACAAATATGTTTAGCAGTGTTAGAGGGATCTCTATTTTTTGTTTGAGTTCTCATCTCCCCTTTCAAACATCAGCGAAACATAAACAATGCATTCATTTTGAATAAGAAGATGTTAGAGCAGATGCAGCGTAGTAAGGGCACATGTTCGGCAGTTCATAAAACATGCATCGATGTGTAGAAACTTTTCAGCAGATTTCAAGCCGAGATCAGAGTTGTTCAATGTCCTCTTGAGTGTTTCTGAATGTACTTTACATATTGTTATACAACAAGCAAATGATCAAACTAATTAAGTTTCACAAGCAGAAAACCTTGAAGTTGCTCCAAGTTTACAACTGGTTAATTTCGGGCGGCCTGAGCAAAGAATCAACAAAGAACTGTGCTACCTCTAACAAGCAGCTCCTGTTCCCCACCGAGACAACATGAAGAAATAAATAAATAACTCTTGACAATGCAACAAAGTCTGGACCCGAACACCGAGGACTGGGAGTGCGGGTTTTCTTTTTTTCAGCCGGTGGCGGCATTCTGGACCGTTCCGTTTGAATCCACAAGTGGGAACATGAGTGGGGCATACTGGCATTTCTGAAAGCTGCCAGTGAATTGAATGTTTGGTGTTAATGGGTCTGAACAAGGGTAAACACTACTCAGTTTCCCATGGCAGCACTGTTTGAAAGAGGCATGTGGGCTTTTGCTGAACAGCACACAGCAGTACGTATAGTGAGGCCGTTCCAGACTCTGATATAATCTCTTTTCACTTCCCCCCCCCCCCCCCGCTATTGTTCACAAAAAGTCTTTCTTCCATCTTACTGTCTCACAGAGCTAAGACATTTCCTGCTCGGAGAGGCGGTTGAAAACGGTGAGACAGTTGGTAACCAGGCTGGAGCCTAGCGAGGCAGCCTGTATATATAGTGTATTATCTACTCCGCCACTGGTCTATAGAACCAAGAATGATGGCATCTGGTTGTCCGAGCATGCTCCAACCGACTTATGAACCAACGCTTGTATACGTTGTATACCAAAGAGGTCCCGCTGGTGTTCATGTTCTGCAGTAGCCATATTGTCATCATTTAACTGAAATGAATTCAAGGCGCTATGATACAAGAACTTAATGAAGTTCCCGTTCCTTCTGTCTTTTCGGGAGGAAAAGTTGACAATTATATATATTTTTTATGACATTTTTGTACACACTTGTTGTTTGCATGTTTAATGACCAAAATGCTGGATGAAATATGTGTGGTGAGGATGATAGGCATAAAAAATGCTATTATTTAATCCATGCTATATTATAGCTTTGATAATTTCGGCACACCTATAGAACTAAATCATGTTTTTGCGAGCGTGTGTGTGCATGAGTACTCTCGCGTGGTTCGGTAAAAATAAACCAATCACAAGAAGAAAGTAACCGACCACAAGATAAAAAAAAAAAGCAGGTTTATTTTATGAGCACTTTGCACAAAATGCCCTGTAAAACTGTAACGGGATTAACAATACATAAAACATTCCTAGGAATAAATAAATAAACTCTACAGTCCTACGAGTTACTGTACTTTACTGTGGATTCTGGAGTGTTAGTGGCGGCTACTGATAAACACACGTCTAGCCTACCCTGGTTAATGGATGGGATATCCGATCTCATCCGACTCCACTATGGAGGTCTTTAGGTTTTGGTCCGTAACTAGCAGTAAGTATGTGACAATAAACTTAATAGAAAAAAAACTAACAGAAAAACATGAAAAAGAAAGAAAAGGTATTCCACACTTTCAGAGCAGAAATGGAACAATGAAAACATTTCTATAATTCGTTTTAGTCCTAATGTGCATCTTTCTACACTTTCTCAACTTCTGCCCTCAAAAAATCTATTCTGCATCCTGTCGTCTCCGTTCCTTCTTGTCGTCTCCGTTCCTTCGTGTCGTACATGGTGAAGCTAGTGGACATCATCTTGTCTGTCCGTCCATCTGTTCTTTCCCTAAAACCACCAACGCCAAATACATCTTCCATGCATCACAACCGTATCACGTGTGAATTAAGAATATTGAACATAACTACACCAATGTGCTAAGCAGAGATGCTTCGTTGACGCTCAATCCGTAACAAACACAGAATCTCATCCTTTAGAATTATACACACTCTGACTTATAGACACTCGTGGCATCCAAGAGTTCAACACATCAAGAGAAGGCTACATCTGGGCATACATACCGATTAGACGGTCAAACACATGTCAAACACGTGATCACTTTGTCACACACACACACACACACACACACACACACACACACACACACACACACACACACACACACACACACACACACACACACACACACACACACACACACACACACACACACACACACAAATACAAGCACAATCATCGAGAAAAACGATGATTCTTTCAAGCAGGTTGATCACATTGCTGTGGTCTATAGCAGGTTGCCTGAATGAACGACCGAATGCAGGTGAGAGTCTGATGTTGGATCCCTTTGTCGCTATTCCAACCGAAACACTGAATCTGGCCTATAGGGGGCGCATGGTGAGTCACTGCGACGTGGCAGGCTTGTTAAGACATATTTCGTACACCAACGCCTCATCTGCAAGCCACCTTTTCTGGTGGTGGTTGGTTGGATTGGAGACACAGATTGTGTGTGCCAGTGCCAGCTAAGCCTCGTGTGAGGCCAGTGTGGTTGTTTCAGGGGGCTCTCTCTGAAATGCATCGGTATGCTGCAAAACTATGTTGCGCAACAAAGCAGATTGCTCTCTGCAAGAGTGATCCGAGGAAATTGAATACCCACCACAAGGAGGTAACTAGTTCAAATGGTTCTCAGGGCGTGGTACTGGGCAGAAACCAGTACTCTCTTGCGGTCTGGCAGCCAGATTCATCGTAAACTACACTGAATGAGTGTTTGAATTGATAGGAGACTAAAAGAGATCCTGAGTGTGAACCGAACAAAGAAAAAGTATAGAAAGTCTGTGCTCAGGCTTGCAAAGTGGCCTAGTGGAGGCCAGGTTTCCAGTGGACTGCGACATAGCTACTGAACAAGTCAAACAGGCTTGTGTTGGCCCAGAAAGGCACTGCGCTCTGAACAGGGTTTGATGGGAATGGAGGACATTCTAAGTTAGACAATAACTGCACGAGAGAATGCACTATAAAAACGTTATTCACTGAAATATGACACACCGCAAACATTAAATTACTCCTCCTCATCGACTACGCCTTCTTATGTTAGTTGCAGACGAAAACATGTAGAAAAGAAAGACTACGAAATAAGGCCACACCGACAGCAGCAAATACCTAGCGCAAAAATAACACATTTTGAATACTGCTCTGCTGCTCAGAGTGTCGAAACCTTCCTGTCCTTATCTCAACCGCACAGATAGGGTGTGTTGAGTCTGTGTGTGTGTGTGTGTGTGTGTGTGTGTGTGTGTGTGTGTGTGTGTGTGTGTGTGTGTGTGTGTGTGTGTGTGTGTGTGTGTGTGTGTGTGTGTGTGTGTGTGTGTGTGTGTGTGTGTGTGTGTGTGTGTGTGTGTGTGTGCACGTGTGTGTGGGGGGTGTGTGCATTGTCCGAAAAAAGGTTCCACAGATATCAGTCTGCATCCGTTTTGAGAGAGCCAGGATACACCGACGGTGACATCATGGCCGATCTGGGCGGAGGGAGTCCACTCTAGGACTGAGGCACCACCTCCATCATCTTCTGACACAGCGCGGTCGTCTCGACTGTAGACACACACACACAGACACACAGACACACAGACACAGATACACACACACACACACACACACAAACACACACACACACACACACCCACACACACACACACAAACACACACACACACACACAGCATACGTGTTTCTTTAACAAATGCGCAGAGAGGTTAAGAAGCATTTCCATGGACATTCAAACGCACCCACGCACACACACACACACACACACACACACACACACACACACACACACACACACACACACACACACACACACACACACACACACACACACACACACACACACACACACACACACACACACACACACACACACACACACACACACACACACACATAAGTTGTTCTCAGACTCACATATGCCCTGCAGGAGCCACTTGGGCTTGGTCTTCCACCAGACGCCGAAGAAGTAGACGGGCACGCCAGTGGCGATGATGCCGAAGCCGATGGCGCACTCCTTGGGCGTCTTCCAGATGGACACCACGATGAGGAAGAGGCACGCCAGCACGAAGCTGATAGGCAGCAGGATGTTCACCTGGACACGCACACACACACACACACACAGACACACACACACACACACACACACGGACACACAGACACACAGGTGGTTAAACCCCTACATTGACATAGTGCAGATGAACCCAGGCCGTGTTAAAGTGTCAGCGAGCCGTAAGCTCCTGGTTTTGTTATCGACCGGCTATGGTGGAGAGCTTCACCACTGCCATCACTCCCTCTCATCTGCTAGCGGAATACACACTGAGTGGCTGTCTGCTGCATGATGGGATATGTAGTAGGCCACGGAGGATGGGGGCTGCTCTGTCGTTTCTGGGGGCAGCAGTAGCACAGAGGGCGGGAGGCGAACGGCTGAGGCAGGAGAGAAAGAGCGACGCGACATAGAGTAATGTGGCCTGGTTGATGAGGGCGCCGTGTTGCCACCCTCTCCCCACAGCACCCCTGCTACGCGCGGACGGGGATGCATGCGCGGGCACGGACACACGGACCCGCACGGAAGGGGAGATTAATAGATCTATCTGGCCTCTTTCAGTTGGCTGCATTGGCAGACTCTCCTCATCAACACGTATCACCATGCCAACGAGCTAGGCCAGGGACAGCCGTCGGACTCCAATAGGGCGGCACACACACACACACACACACACACACACACACACACACACACACACACACACACACACACACACACACACACACACACACACACACACACACACACACACACACACACACACACACACACACACACACACACACACACACACACAGGTCCTCTATGTGTTTCCCAAACTTGCTGGTACTGGTCTATTCAGGAGCCACTGCCTTCCCAACTTAGGCACACACATGCGCTCGCACACACACACACACACACACACACACACACACACACACACACACACACACACACACACACACACACACACACACACATACAAGCACACGTTGACACACACCTAAGCTTGCCAAAACACTCAATGCGCCTCAGTACGGCTCTTTGGAAGTACCGGTACTTTAAACTGATTACATAATTTTTATCTATCATTTCATTGTTTCTTTCCAGGACCCGGAAAGAGAGACTCTGTCTCATGCGGTCCATCAGGCACAAGATAAAGGGCCAGAAGAGGCATTCATGTTGATCTTACTTTACAATGCAGCGAGTAAATACGATCATTTAACCACGCCGGCAGCTCAAGCCTCCACGGTCCATTTCAAACGTTCCTCTTACAGGTTTTGCGTCGAGTGTCTCTTCCTGTTTGCACAGAGATCCAATAATATCGCAGTCATGAAAATCCATCATCGTGCCCCCCCCCCCCCCGTGTGCTTTTCCATAGCACGCCGGCGTTCCGGTGGGACGCAGAGTCACATGCGTCAACATCAGCAACCCGGAGAGGTACAACAGAGAGTGTTGAGGTGCGTCTGCTCACCGTCTTCGCTAACCTCCTCAGGGATGATTAAACCCCCCGGTGGCGGTCGCACACATTACACGTCCTCGTAACGTCACCCCCCGACCCGCCATGTCACTACACCCCTTTTATAGGCGTCGTTACCGCCCTCACTGCCGGCTTAAAGGCGGAAAAAGAATCCCCCCCCCCCCCCCCCCATTACATGTCTATACGTTTTATACAGAAGGGCTTCTACTTTATTCTACTTCATTTAAGAATGCTAGATTCTGATTGGCTGGGAGGGGTGCATTAATCCGGCATATTGCCCGCTGACTTGTCGGTTCTACTTGCTGCGGACTGAGCACAGTAGATCAATACGCCGCTTGTATCGTTTTCTACAGCAATAATTTTGTTATAGCCTACATTTATTGCAAATAAAAGTTATTTGGAATAAGGATCGATCGTCATTAAAGCTGACTTTATACGAATGTAGCAACTACGTTATTAAACTAGTGATCAGATGCAGCCTTGTGCGGTTGCTATAGAAACAAGTTACCTACAGCTGAGCTAACGTTATTCACCGTAGTTCTAAAGGGAACTACTTTTCGAGGGAGATGAACTTAAACAGAGAATACATTTAATAAGCATGCAATACCAATAAGAAAAAGGCTAATTATTCAAGTATTTGAATTGTTTTATTATGTTGGCCGGCGAGAAGTAGAATAAACTGAATAATCACCTCAAGGCAGGGCAATAAACAGTTTGATATGCCCGGCTCGTGGAAGGTAAACCGTCCACGAGCCGGGCATATCAAACTGTTTATTGCCCTGCCTTGAGGTGGATAAGAGGGGGTAGGACCAGAAAAGTTTTTCTTAACTTCTTCCTATCCCTTTTGAACATGAACTATGTTATTTGAGTTATGTATTTGTTGCTTAGGATCGTGAGGACCCCATTTGTTTGTTTTTAATTTATTTCTTTCCTTTTTTACTGCTCAATTGTTTTTGTTTGTATTATTTATTTTTTTTTAACCATGTTCAATAAAAGACTTAAATAAAAATTATTCCTTACTTTATTATACACTTTGTGTGAAACTTTCCCACCTGAAGTGCGCTCTCGTCTTTTTCTGCCCCGTGGTTATTTCCAGAGTTACACACACGAGCCCATTGACCAAGGACACCAGCCGCGATCGCTCCGTCCCTCTCCCCTCCTCACCTTGATCGGCCTCTCCAGCTCAGGCTTCTTGTAGCGCAGCCACATCATTCCCACGATCGCCATGGCGATGCAGAGCCAGTTGAAGAAGCTGAAGAAGTTGATGACGGAGAAGATGTCATTGGAGAAGGCGTAGAGGAGGGTCATGGCACACTGTGGAGGGAAGAGAGGGAGAGGGGGGGGGGAGGAGAAGGAGAGAGAGGGGGAGAGAGGGAGGAGAAGGAGAGAGAGGCGGAGAAAGGGAGGAGAAGGAGAGAGAGGGGGAGAGAGGGAGGTGAGAGAGGGGGAGAGAGGGAGGAGAACGAGAGAGAGGGGGAGGAGAGAGGAGAACGAGAGGAGAGAGGGGGAGAGAGGGAGGAGAAGAGAGAGGGGGAGAGAGGGAGGAGAACGAGAGGAGAGAGGGGGAGAGAGGGGGGAGAAGGAGAGAGAGGGGGAGAGAGGGGGGAGAAGGAGAGAGAGGGGGAGAGGGAGGAGAACGAGAGAGGGGGAGAGAGATGAGAGAGGGGGGGAAAGGAGAAGGAGAGAGGGGGGGAGAGAGGGAGGAGAACGAGAGTGAGGGGAGAAAGGGAGGAGAGAGAGGGGAGAAAGGGGAGAAAAAGGGAGGAGAAGGAGAGAGGGGGAGAAAGGGAGAACGAGAGAGAGGGGGAGTTATTCGCTGTATGAGGGCAGAATGAGAAAACGCAGGAGTTTTTTCAAAACGTCACTTTTCCAGATTGTCTGCTGTGTACGTGGCATTGAAATGGTAGTTATCTGGGCTCCAACAGTCCCACTACGTCATAGTAGAGCTACTGAGGGCAGGCGGCACAGAGCACGGTCCGGAAACAGAAACATGAAAGGGGTTCAGTTACACTTGTTGTGGAGAGGCTCTATTGATGATGGCCGTTTGTGCGAGTGGATTAAGCTTTCAGAAGGGATTCTAATAAGTGTATTTCTAAAGTGGCCAGTCTTGATGCTGCGGGTGGAAACCCTTACACACTTATCATTCAGAACATTGGTGTCAAGACACGATGTTCAAGCTTCAAGAAGGGATTTCAAGTGTGTTTCTACAGTGCCCAGTCTTCATGGTGCTGGGTTGAAACCCTTACAGACCTATTTTAGCGTGTTATCAGGTTAATGTTACTAGTGTTGGCCGAGTTTGGCCGATTACGCGACCCTATTGGTCAGAAGAAATATGAATATATCAGATGTTAGATTAGCAATCTAAAGCCTGATCTGTGAGACTAGCATGGCAGTGACTCCAGTGCTGCAGTGACTCCAGTGCTGCAGTGACTCCAGTGCTGCAGTGACTCCAGCGCTGCAGTGACTCCAGTGCTACAGTGACTCTAACAGTGCAGTGACTCCAGTGCTGCAGTGACTCTAACAGTGCAGTGACTCCAGTGTTGCAGTGACTCCAGTGCTGCAGTGACTCTAACAGTGCAGTGACTCCAGTGTTGCAGTGACTCCAGTGTTGCAGTGACTCCAGTGTTGCAGTGACTCCAGTGTTGCAGTGACTCTAGTGCTGCAGTGACTCCAGTGCTGCAGTGACTCCAGCGCTGCAGTGACTCCAGCGCTGCAGTGACTCAGTGACTGCAGTGACTCTAACGCTGCAGTGACTCTAGTGCTGCAGTGACTCCAGTGCTGCAGTGACTCCAGTGCTGCAGTGACTCCAGTGCTGCAGTGACTCTAGTGCTGCAGTGACTCTAGTGCTGCAGTGACTCTAGTGCTGCAGTGACTCCAGTGCTGCAGTGACTCTAATGCTGCAGTGACTCCAGTGCTGCAGTGACTCCAGTGCTGCAGTGACTCCAGTGCTGCAGTGACTCTAGTGCTGCAGTGACTCTAGTGCTGCAGTGACTCCAGTGCTGCAGTGACTCAGTGCCTGCAGTGACTCCAGTGCTGCAGTGACTCCAGTGCTGCAGTGACTCCAGTGCTGCAGTGACTCCATGCTGCGGTGCATAGTGTGAGAGGGGGGGTGGGGGGGGGGGCGTACGGTGAAGATGAGGGAGGGCAGAGGTGTCAGCAGTGTGGGGTGGATCATGGACAGCAGGCTGGGCAGGTGACCTTCCCTGGAACCAACGAAGAACAACCTGCGAGGGAGGGAACACAGACGTTAACATGGTTTAGGTACGAGCGTCATCCTCCGCAGCTATGCCTGTGTACGGGTAGCCTGGCTCCGCCCGCCTAAGTACTTCCGCTCAATTTGAATTTCCCTTCAGTACTAGCTCGGGGTCTGTGGTATGTTAGTGGGTGTTCGCCGTCCAAATTTTCTGCGTCCAATCAGCGAACAGAGGGCGTGGCTGAGAACAATGCTGTTAAAGTCAGCTCTCGTTGACGGACATCTTCACGCACAGTGTTTGGTTTGTTTACAGCCTGCGCGCAACGGGAAGATCCAGAGTGGCACTGGGCAGATCCAATAGTTTTAAACTTCAACAGACCCCCGCCTTCAAGTGAGTGAACGTTTGTCAATTGAGTCCAGAAATGAAGTAGGAGAGTCTGGTAGGACCAGGCTAGGGTACGGGTATGTCGTCTGTAAATGAGTTTGATGTAGTGAAAAGGTGTACTGTCCTTGCATGCTTGCGTGAGTGCATGTAAATGAGTTTGAAGTAGTGAAAGGAGTCCTGTGCGTGCGTGCGTGCGTGTTTTTCTAACCTGGAAGAGGTGAACAAAGAGCCATTGACTGATCCGAAGCAGGACAGGCCAACGAACACCGGGATGATCCACGCCATCGGACCCAAGTGGAAGTTTCCAAAGTCCTGTTCATTAGGACAGGAGACAGAACAGATCAGAGAGCAGAACAATAAAGAACACTGATCTGTTAATTAATACAGGAGACAGAACAGATCAGAGAGCAGAACAATGAACAACACTGATCTGTTCATTAATACAGGAGACAGAACAGATCAGAGAGCAGAACAATGAAGAACACTGATCTGTTCATTAATACAGGAGACAGAACAGATCAGAGAGCAGAACAATGAAGAACACTGATCTGTTCATTAAGACAGGAGACAGAACAGATCAGAGAGCAGAACAATGAACAACACTGATCTGTTCATTAAGACAGGAGAACAGATTAGAGAGCAAAACATTAAATAATACTGCACTATACAAATAAATATGCTATATTTTTGAGTTTGGGTGCATGGTGCACACTCACCACTGCAACAGCCTCCGAAACAAGCATCTGCTCAGGGGTGAGGGTGGTGAAGTAGGCCAGGTTGGTGAGGACGTACACCACGGTGACGATGGGTAGAGAGATGATGATGGCCAGAGGGAGATTCCTGAGTGAGTGAGAGAGAGAGAGAGGAGAGAACAGTTAATTACGCAGAATAATTAGTAGTTTATAACAAGAGAGAAGGGGATTGTCCCAGAGTTTAAGCTGTCTGCAAATTGCAGAGCTGGTTTTCTTGGAGGCTGGTGATGTGCTGAGGCCTAAGGTTTGATGATATCTAGCAAGGTTAAAGGAGCAGCAGGCAATTTCCTGTACAAAAATTAATTCAAAATGATCTAATTACTCATAAACTTCCAGCAGTCATCTGTTAATCCAATGTTCGGCCAAAAACGTGAAATGCTATGAAAACCACATAAATTCTGTCATGAACTGTTCAACCCCCGGCCCAAATAATCGGCTAGTTTGGTAGCTACCAATCAGTAAAATCAAGTCACGTTCCTGGTTGCCTTTCTCTACCGAAATGCGCTGATCTACGCGTGCACGATTGGACGTCGTTTCAATTGAAGTCTGGGGGATGATTTATCCTTTTTTCTGTGTTTTCTAATTCTTGTGAGTAATTGGAATCTGCTCTAAATCTTGCTAACTGCTCCTTTAATGAGCCTAACGTTTTTGTCTGTTTACCGTTGGAACAACCCATCCTAAGCATAGTGACTTAGGAGAAGTATAAGCGGATAAACGGGAAGTACTTTCCCACTTTTCACATTTGTGAACCTAATTGCACACATAAAACCGATGTGCCTCCAGGTTTTTGAGCACTTTCATTTGATCTGTCTGTGTCTATTGACTCTATAGTGAGTAAATCATTAATATTGGGTATTAATCATTATTTTTATTAATAGTCCTTGCTTCCACTTGAATGCAAAGCACCTGTCCTATTTGTATTAACTATATGTCAATTCATTGAGGAGGATGAAGTTGGAGGTAAATAGCTAAGCCTTTTATTTGGATTGCATCTTTTTATTTGATTGCTTACCTGTAAGGGTCGATCATCTCCTCTGTAACAAAGTTCAGGTAGTTCCTGAAATCAGAAGACATCTTTGTTCAATACCACACTCATAAAAAATGCGTTTATTTTGAATTCCTTAAATGCTTTTGTAACTGAGAAGTAAACAATTCAAACAATAACTACCGGTACAGAATTTAGAGCAGAGAAGAAAAGTAATAACAGAAACCAAATATTATCGAAGGCATCGGGTCAAAATGCGAGTGGGAGGCTTGATTCAACGTACGCTTCTGAAGGTGATTATGGTCCCTTACCAGCCACCGTATGCAAACAGTCCGCTGTAGAGAGCAAGACCGATGTTGCCAAAGTCATAGTTGGAGCCCTCAAAGGAGTTTTCTGGAAGCAGGCCGACTGTATCTCCTGGTAGACAGACAAGACGATTGGACGGTTTAATTATCATCAAGATATAAGTCGGAGGCCGCTGTCCGAACACACCCTGTGGATTTCACCACAGTGTGTGCGCGCACATCCAACTCAACGGTCTGGTTGCCATGGTTATCCAGTGTGATTGGTGCGGTGTACAGCGATTTAGACGATTACAGGGCAACCGTTTCAAAATGCACAGGACAGAAAACCTGGGGGAGCTGGAGGCTGATCAGAGATTGACCCCCGGTGAAACAGGGAGGCCTAGGTCTCTAAATCAGGGCGTGTCCCGGGCATGCCTGGGTCATGACCTGGGGCAGACGAGATTTGGCTACATTCCTAGCCCTTCCCCATGACACACATACACAGACAGATACACACACACACACACACACACACACACACAAAAACACACACACATTCTCAGACACAGAGTCGGTTGTTAAACCAACAGCGTATGGCTGTGTTGGTACAGCAATGGGGGGGGGGGGGGGTCCCATATTAGCCGTAAGCTCTTTGGTAGCGTGATTAGACCTACCCCTCCTTCCTCCTACCACCACACTCACCAGCACCCCTCGCAGAGTCTCCCTCGTGTCTATTCTTCTGATTGTTAAAACCTGCAGGAAGCTAATTGCTGCTCATGTGAGCGTCATTCCACCCACACCGCACCAACCCTCTCACTAGGCTTAAAAGGCAATCATGTGAGTGTATGGTCCCACTAAGAACCCTCCCCCCCCCCCATCCACCCTCCCTCCTCCTCCCGACCAAAACATCGCCGGCCGCTCCCCCTCCCTCGCCCCCACCCAATCAACTGCCACTTCTCAAAAACATCGTCATCTCACATCTCCCTCTCTGAACTCTTAAAAAATTCTGTGTTACACGGCATGCACTTCCTGTTGTTGAATCCAAACGGTGCAGTACCGTTGATGACTTGCTTTGATTGGCTTAATAATAAAGCAACAAAATAACTGTCAACAATGATCGATTATTTAAAGAGCAGATGTAAGTGGAAGAAAGTACTTTATTTATGACATAATGAATATGAAGAGTGTGTGCAGTGCGCATGTGTGTATGTGGAAACAGTTGCAACAATGATTGTTCTGAATTTGGATAATTCCATATGATCTAGGCTCTCTTAAAAGACCGAAAGCAGTAATTACATGCACTTCCACCTGACTTAACCAGGATAAGGCATAACTCATGTTTTCTATTGAAAAACCCCAAAACGTGCTAACAACCAGTCGAACCAGACTTCCCCAATACCCGGATTGAACTTAAGTTTTCGTCACATCTACACGTGTGGATATGAAAACATTGGATTTGTGTAGGACAACAGTGGAGCCCTGTTCAGTACCATTACAGGCTTTCATCGGATTAGGAAAGGCACACCGCATGGAAGACACCCCACTGTCTGAACCGCTACCAAGAACTTGAACTTGTGGAACGAATCGGGAGACGACTATAAATTGAATAGTAGAACATTTATAATAATCGATTGCTGAAATTAATATACCAATGTGTCTTCTATTTTTTTTAAATGTGTTGGCTAACCTAAGTAAATCTCGCCATGACTTACCCACATGTGCAAACGAAATAACACCTGATGAAAAATAACGTTTTGAGGCACGTTGAAAACTGCCACGATGCGAATATGAGGCGTATTCCTATAATTATCACCCCAGCGAAATGACAGAGGGAATATCCCATGTATATAAAGGTGATTAAAGTGGTAGTGCAATGTTTAATACATGCATGTTTCAGATCCCTTTGTTTTTTAAGGTTGTTTCCTGGTTCAAAAACTAAAATAAGCGAGATGAATGATTGATACCACAAATAGAGATAATGATCATCCCTGCCTTGCCCTACAACTTGTACCATGGCCATTGTGACTGTGACAAAGATAACCGGGCGTAATTGGTGAAATGGATTTATCTGAATACAATTAATGTCGAAAGGGAAATGGCGGTGTGTGTACAGTCCCACCCAACTCAATGATTTGTTATCTTATTGTCGTGTGAAAAAAAATCCCAACCGACAATTGTGTTCAACGTAAAAGGATCTTCAACGCTGCTAATTATATAAGCGCCGTCGAGTGAAATTTGAATGGGAATACATAGCAGAAGATTGACAGTTCTAATACACGCGGCCTGCATGTGGTTTACTGGTCCGCACATAGAAACAACTCAGAGATGATTATACAGGCAGAAGGGACCCC
This sequence comes from Gadus chalcogrammus, assembly GCF_026213295.1. Taxonomy (NCBI): domain Eukaryota; kingdom Metazoa; phylum Chordata; class Actinopteri; order Gadiformes; family Gadidae; genus Gadus; species Gadus chalcogrammus. The sequence continues at coordinate 2,493,868 of NC_079420.1, forward strand.
AAACAGAAAGGTCTGACTGGGGAGGTATAACAGAAATCACTGAGGTGTGTGACTGAGTATGTGTGTATGTGTGAGGGGGGGTTAAGGCTGTACAAAGTAGTAAGCCTACAGACAAATATGAAGGCAGGGGGGGGGATTTCTCGTGGTGCTTAAGAGCTTACAGAAGCGCCCTTATCCAGCACTGAACTTGGACTGAAAATAACAATAAACACAGACACACACACACACACACACACACACACACACACACACACACACACACACACACACACACACACACACACACGTAGAGCAAATTCATCAGTTTGAGAGTATTGCAGATAACAAATGCCTGAACAGGTAAACGCAAGGTTTGATTATCCCTGAGAAAGATACCTCACCACTACCTGCTTAAATACGCTCAATCAGGGTCCAAAATGTACTTTTAGAATATGGTCTTTTAACACGTAGATTTAAACGGGAACGAAAATGCGATGATTCTCAATTTCATGCGATTTTACACTAATTAAATCATACTTCAGAAAATGACAAGACACAGAACTCACAGGCCGCGCTCCCCTCGCTCAGGGATGGAAATGTTCGTGTCACTCTTCGTCCTTCCGTGTTTGGGATTCAACACAAACATTCCAAGCCCAGATAAAAACAGCTGGCAGGAATTCAAAAGACAAACTTCCCCTTCTCCCTGCTGTAACACGCAGTGTTGAACGATTAAGGTAGAGCCATGGCCGGACGTTTATGCAACGCAATGACCAGGCAGTACTGAACCTGTTTGGGTTCTGTGTCGGGTTTATGTTAGCGGACCAATCACAGCCCTTGCTGCGACGTCGCCTCGACGCAAGGTGGCAATTTTTGGGAGGCGCACATCAGGCCCTTGCGGTGGACGCAAGGAGGGTCCGAAGGACGCAAGGGGTGCGCAAACCCCCTTGCGCTGCGTAAAAAGGAGCTTGTTCGCATACCAAAGAAGCTGTTTTGATAACGGTATCGGATTAGATAAAAGCATTGGCTCATTAAGATAAACACTCGCCGATTTCATACATACGTCCTCAGCTGAGCCTTCCGTCGAGGCAACGCAACGGCAAAGGGATGGGATTGGTCCGCTCACTAAAACCCGACGCAGAACCAAAACAGGTTATGGACTGCGTTGAAGCGTCCGCGTGGTCGTTATGTCGGGTCGACGTGGAACCATAACGTAGCCTTCAGACCACCCACGAGGCGGTCTGGGGTCTGGGGCATACAGCCAGATTCTCTCAGCGGTGTTTACGCAAATGTGTCCGGAGTTCCGTTTGAGTGTTTAGATATATATAAAGAGAGGAAGTGAGATCTGATCGCAAGCTCCCCACTGGATTCACGCGTGGAACAGCATTCTATTGCCAGGTGTGGACTGACAAACTCAGCTGTCCACTGCCGATTGGAGGCTCGGTGTAAACAGGACCAAAGTTGCAGTTTCTGTGTGAGGTGTCGAACACCAGGCAAGGAAGTGAAGTAGGGAAGTGAAGTACGTCTGGCATTTCGGCCGTGTGCTATTCTCGGTCCTAACTCCATGCCAGTTGGTGGCAGTAATGCACCATAACATTGCATGCCAAATCCATAAAATCTACTCGCACAACCTCGTCTCAAAACATGCATCCATTCTGTGTCTGGAGCTTGCACAATAGGAGCACTTGCTTTGGTTACAGTCCACACGGTCACAACACTTTAATGCTCCTATGTAAAAAAAGACTGAATACGGCTTAAGGCTGCAGAACCTTATTCTCCTAATCTCCTTTAATATTTTATATAAAGGTGCTCACATCATATTATTTCTCTTTGAGACATTATTAGTGGTCCATTACTGATTTTGTTTCAGACAACCGGTGCCGTGTGTGAAGTGAACTACAGTAGTGTACTGTGTTTCTCTGTAGCCTTGTACTACGGAATTGCTCCCAAAGAATCGTGTGACCTTAATGAGCAATGGGCTACTCTCCAGTAGGCAGCAACAGGTAATCCACTTCAACACGGCCTATTCTCTGGTGGAATTAAGGACGGTTACCAAACAAGGCTGGCACCAGATTTGGTTATGGGAAGCGTACCTTCCCCTGGCACGAATGTGGCAAAGAGCTTTGCACATTTGCACACAAATGAATAGATGGTGACAATGACAGTGTGATTGTAACTACACACGACAGGAAATCACCTTTTGATATGGTCCGAGTTTCATTTTCAAGAAAACCTGCATAGCTCACAGGCTAAGGTGTTGTTGATCCTGTAGATCAAACCACAGAGCACTACACTGGCCATTCGCCCACACCTGGAGTAGCTGAATGATGGTTGGTTAGACCAAACCATTCCTGTTGGTCAGTGTAGTCGAGCCACATACAAATACAATGGGTGCACATTTGGGCCAATTGGTCATTATGATGTTTCACTTCTTAGGATTAGTTGGGATGACTTGGTGTGTGACCGGTCTCTGGGGTCCTCAGAGACACTGCACTGAAAAGCCCATAGAGTGTGTCCAAACATCTTGGGCGATTAGGTTTGCCAAGGAATTGGCTCTGTACTGATTTAAATTCTTCTTCTTCTTCTTCTCTTCATTTCCATCCTTCAAGGCACGTGGAAGTGCTATCTCTTAGGATTAGATGAGATTACTTGATGTGGGAGCCGTTTCAGGGGACATTCGCAGACACTAGGCCGGCTTGCCAGGCGCCGTTGGGTGTCCATTTTGAACCACGTTGTTTCATCTTGTGTCTTGTTGTGCCTAAAGTCCAATGCGCAGCGCCGTGTCGAGAGAGACACAAATATATCCACGTTTCCGCGCCAAGATACACTGTTTGAGGTCGGGGGGAAATGTAGAGCCCTGCTACATCGGCGATCAGGCGTACCCCAGATGAAAGTGTATCCTCTCTATCATTTGGCTAGTGCTACAAACGAGCCAATGGGTGCTCTGTGTGCTTTGGGCTCTAGATGTGCATGTTGCTGGACCCTCTGTTGGGGCCTAACTGACTTACCTTTCCCAATCTGCACAAAGCCAATGATGATGATCATGCCCAGGGCCAGCAGCTTGGCGGCCGCGAAGAAGTCCTGCACCCGCGTGGCGGCCTTCACGCTGTAGCAGTTCACAAAGGTCAGGATCACTGAACACATGGGGAGAGAGAGGTGGACGTTAATGTAGAGAGGGGGGGGGGGGAGAGAGAGAGAGAGAGAGAGAGAGACAGAGAGAGGGAGGGAGAGAGAGAGAGAGAGAGAGAGAGAGAGAGAGAGAGAGAGAGAGAGAGAGAGAGAGAGAGAGAGAGAGAGAGAGAGAGAGAGAGAGAGAACGAGAGAGAGACAGAGAGAGACAGAGAGAGAGAGGGGAGGGGGAGGAGAGAGAGAGAATGAGACAGAGAGAGAGAGAGAGAGAGAGAGAGAGAGAGAGAGAGAGAGAGAGAGAGAGAGAGAGAGAGAGAGAGAGAGAGAGAGAGAGAGAGAGAGAGAGAGAACGAGAGAGAGAGAGAGAGACAGAGAGAGAGAGAGAGAGAGAGAGGGGAGGGGGAGGAGAGAGAGAGAATGAGACAGAGACAGAGAGAGAGAGAGAGAGAGAGAGAGAGAGAGACAGAGAGAGAGAGAGAGAGACAGAGAGAGAGAGAGAGAGACAGAGTTTGATTTGATTTTAACAAATGGAAGCAACAACCTCTCTGAGAAGGTTGGTAAACCAGTTGATTGGGTCTGATTTAAACTCTGAAGCAAATCTAATTGCTCTTAGTTAATAGCCAGCTCTATTCAGGACCTTCAAACTCATGAATCCTTCGGGCACCCCTCTACTCTAAATGAGTTGATTAATGAGCTGGACTAATTAATAACCCTTGTTGGGATGGGGTGGGGGGGGGGGCTGGAGCCAGTGGGCTGGATGTGGTGAATAGTGTCCGGGACTGTGTGTCTTCCTGTTAACACCAGTAAACATTCACATTCCTGTGTGTCTCTAGATGATGGGGAGAATGTCTTTACAAATTGAATCGACTTGTGTTGTTCACACATTCACCGGTTCGCCACTCTTAAACCCTTACGGAGAGATTCACGCTTTAAAAAGACTTTTAACAATATTCTGGTCATATTTAGCTTACATCGTGTTGCTTTATCT
>NC_079420.1:2499310-2501810 GCF_026213295.1 Gadus chalcogrammus
GGATGGGTGGGGGGGGGGGCTGGAGCAGTGGGCTGGATGTGGTGAATAGTGTCCGGGACTGTGTGTCTTCCTGTTAACACCAGTAAACATTCACATTCCTGTGTGTCTCTAATGATGGGGGGAGAATGTCTTTACAAATTGAATCGACTGTGTTGTTCACACATTCACACGGTTCGCCATCTTAACCCTTACGGAGAGATTCACGCTTTAAAAAGACTTTTAAAAATATTCTGTTCATATTTAGCTTACATCGTGTTGCTTTATCTCATGAATGCATTTTCCTCACCGAGTCACTTGCCTTGCATGTGCAAATATGCAAATTAAATAACTGATTCTGTTTCTAAAAGGAAGAGCTAACAGCTACAAATTATATGCCCTGCTGCTTATGAACGGCCTCATCCGTGAAAGTTTTCAGCTTCTAACAGACCAAAGAGGACTCGCTTTCGCTTCGAACCGTTCCTTCGTCAACACTCAGAAGGTTTTATATTGTATGGAGATGAAATTGTTATAAATTTCTTAGACCACTTAGGCACTGACAAAATTAAATATTCTGTTTGCGGTAAATTAAGTTGAAAGAAGGATTCTCAAAGTTTCGTTTTTAGTATAAGGCAGCTTTTTTTACATAAAATACATAAATGGGCAAAAACTTTAAATTGAAAGATGTCAGATGAGTTTGTTGATGATGCTCACAATCTCGCTTTGTGTTTCTCTGTTTGTGTTCTTTTGTGTTTGTGTGTATGTGTGTGTGTGTGTGTGTGTGTGTGTGTGTGTGTGTGTGTGTGTGTGTGTGTGTGTGTGTGTGTGTGTGTGTGTGTGTGTGTGTGTGTGTGTGTGTGTGTGTGTGTGTGTGTGTTTGGAATAAAAGACAATCCCATAGAAAACAGTTGGGATGGGACTTCACAGAAATGGGGAAATTCTTCGCAGCCATCGCCCTCCCTTTCTTTCTTTGGCACACACATATACACACATATACACACATATACACACACACACACACACACACACACACACACACACACACACACACACACACACACACACACACTTCGGTGTTTGAGCTGGCCCCATGAGCGAGGCTCCGTCTATTAAAAGTGATTAACAAAGAAGCGGCTCCTACAAAGTTCCTAAATCAGGCTAGGGGCCACAAGAGAAAGCCTCAATACAATGGGACTCAGTGTTAACGGGAAACACGCGCGCACGCACGCACGCACGCACGCACGCACGCACGCACGCACGCACACACGCAAAAACCAGGGAGTACATTAGACTATTGGCCAGGACCAACGCGGCACAGAACAAAATCACTTTTTTTATCACAATTTCTGACCGGTTCTTTGCTGTTATCATCTTGATTTGTGTGGACATAAAATAAACATCTATGAGTATCAACACATGCTTGTCAATAGTCACACATGGTCCAAGGCACACAAACAGAAAGACACTCACACCAAGATCCCTGGAACCACCCTATTAGGACAATTTACCATGCACACAATGGGTTTATGGTCCATAAAAGACCAGTTATTACTACTGGGAGATGTGTGTGTGTGACATGGCTGTTATTCACATCGGGGGGGTTAGGGTCCCTCATGTGTAGTCATGTGTTGCCCTTCTGGCTTTAGAACTCTACAGGTCACTGTGGGGATGAGGCACTAGCACTAGTGGACAGAGATCGACACACAGTCTTCACACATACGTGACTATTTTGCTTCCTTAACGTTGCCATATACATGCCACTATGCGTAGGTACAAACACTAATATGTCGGAGTGACGGAGTCGAACATAAACATTAAAAACACCCAAGAGGCTAACACCCTCAGAGACTAATTAGAATACAAGGCTAGCAAGATTTAGAACCTGCTAATCCAGGGTTAATCTCACTCACACACACACACACACACACACACACACACACGGAAATCCGTAAACAGAACTCGTAGCATTATCAGTGTATCTCTCAAAATGCCTACAGAGTAAATGATCTTGAAGCAACGAGGTGGTTTATAGAAACTGTGTGGAGCATTTGTTTTGTCTCATCTAGATTAAGCTGATTTACGAACGACACTTGCGTTCACCCAAACCGGGTGAACGCTGAGACGTGGACGAGCCCGAACAATACCTCAAAGTCCTTCAAATGTAAATTAGGAAACATTACACATTTTAGCAGCAGGGATTCGTCGTATTACGACTATTAACAAAAAGTAAATAAAACGTAGACACGATTTCTTTGACGCAGCACGTGGGTTACGTTGACGCATCCTTAGGATGATGAAATAACGCGGCATGTTGTCCAAGAAACAAGCCATGTGGTCTTGGCCGGGCATGCTTTGATGATGGTGAAACATAACGCCCGTACGAGGGCGTTATGCGTCACTTTGGGACTAATTTTGTAATTATTTATCCCTAATTAGAAAAGCCAAGATGTATGCTAGTATAGGAGGAGGGCGAAGGATGGGCGACTCGAAGCTCGGTCCGCTGGAGGTCCCAAGTTCAGCCTAG
>NC_079420.1:2506810-2551810 GCF_026213295.1 Gadus chalcogrammus
ATACAAACACACATGCAAGGACGCACACACCCACCCACACACACACACACACACACACACACACACACACACACACACACACACACACACACACACACCCACACACACACACACACACACACACACACAGTTCAAAGAGTAGCGGACTCCAGTCGGTCTATCCGGAACCAATACAATCGGGGGAAGCCCTGTGAAGACCAAGCCGTGGGTCCCTCAGGGGCCCGGGGGCCGGGGGCCACTGTCCCCTGCAGCCAAGGACAATAAACACCACCAGAGGTTCACCGTTCCACCTCCCTATCCCGTCCACCATCTCTTTGGTGCGAGCCAGGAGAGCCGATTCAAAGCAGGCCTTCTGCACAGTGTACACAGCCGCAGGTAAACACCCCGCCCACTGGACCCCCCAAAACATCCCCTTTGTGTGCACACAGGGCTTCAAAGGTGTCAGGGGGACGTGCACCTGGGCAGGAAGAGACGCTGGAAAGACGGTCAGACATGGACGCTTGCAGGGAATAGAGATGATTGATCTGGGCTTTGCCTTTTAGACAAATGTCTTCTTCCTGACCGTTTTGGTAATTTTGTCACTCGACTGGTTGACTCGGTGCAGCAAATGAACGCGAAGGACAATAATGTACGAAGTGTTATTCAGAAGGCCAGGGTGGGCTCTTACCATCCATGTGAGTGAGTGTGAGAGTGAGAGTGAGAGAGGACGAGAGAGAGAGAGAATGTTCTTCTGCAGCAAACAATATTGTGATAGCCTTGGCCCTTGGGTCAGAAAAGTTTTGGGTTGAGTGTCTATTTTCCACAAAAGCAGATCAGGTGGAATCGACAACCTGATTCCCTCTCAAGAAATCATCTCTTGAGCCACCAGCATCAGTTTGTGAAAGTTGTGACATTAATTCGAAACTGACTGAAAATTATGACAACACTAAACTTATCTAATCCTATTTATGGGAGGAACATTTACAATGCCACATCAAGAGAGCCTTCATTTTCAGTCACTTTAGTTTCTCAATAATGTGTTTTGTGGTAAAATGTGCACATCGTTTGCAAAAGACCAAACCACCCCATACCTTTGAGATGAGCCTTCTTATATCATAATACATGGAGAATGGGGTGCATCCCACCTAAACTCAGTAAAAGCAAATGGATGGTCTCCAACTGATTGTGTTAACCTTTAAGGGCCTCTCCTCATGAAAAGCTTATTTGCTTATAATGCTAGACCCCACTGAGCTTGTTACAGGATTGCTATTTTCAATGAAAGAAAGTATGTGAACCCTGAGCGCTGTCTGGTGATCGCCTCAGTCTTTGGTTTCATAATAATAGAACTGTACAAATAAGAACACAAAAAAGAAAGAGGAAAAAAACACACAGTATAACATTTGAATCAATGATACCTTTATTTTTCTGTAACTTTAAACTGTACATAGCATGAGCACAACATCTTTCACCGAGTCACTGTTCCAAGTTCCTCAGTGAACGACGAACGTTCAAAATACGCTCCGTAGGCCAGCTGGACACATCTGGACGTACAGCTGGGGCCAGCCAATCAGAAGGGGCCCAGGTGCAGCGGGGGCCTATGGGGAGGGGGGGGGGGTCCTTAGAACCCTGTGGGGTAGGAATGGAGGCTGCCCATTGAACAAATACACAACGTTTGTACTACGCACAGAACAGGTGCACTGTATACACACACCAACGCATGTCAATGGCCATGAGAGGGGACACACCCAGAGCCAGAGGGACGGCTGGAAAACAAGTTATCCAAAAAGAAAACGTCAGTGAAATAACAAATGGCCAACGTCGGTGAAATAACAACTGGCCAACGTCAGTTCTAACGGAGGTTTTAAAAAGAGACTTACACCTCTGATGCATAGAGAAGAAAGAAATGGAAGAAAAAACATTTTAAATGTTAAGGCAGTTAATGGTTATGTAGGATTGCGGAAACGACCCATGAAAAGTACGGGTGCAATAGTCTCTGTAAGTGTATTGTTTTATATCAACCAGACTATTGGATATTGTAAACATTAATAGTAGTGGCCCATTCGACACAAATGTTAGTGCCACCACCTCAAACCGAACCCAGAACAGCCCCCTTCAGGGCCCCTCCAGAATGTCCCCGCCCTTCCAAAGCGTCAGCATTGAACCCCCGTTAGCCCTGGGTCCCTCCGTTCTATCTGTTAAGCATGACCACACAGGCTTGAGAGGTTCCTCTTTTTATATGGAGATGCAGTATTACACAAGGGGGCCCAGGGCTTGGCGTTATTGTTAGACTAGTGGCCGCCCCCCTTCCTCTCTGCTGAAGCTTGAGATCAACGAACAGAACGCTGCTGACTCTCAACGCCTCAGGGCCAGACAGACCCCTCTAAAAGACCCCCGGGAAACAAATAAGCTGCATAGAACGTGACCAGGGTTGTACCTGGTCATTTGTTTGATTATATCGAAGACCAAGCCGCACTAGAAAGAAAGGTTGTGTTCCTTACAGTTGAACCGTCATCCACTGCAAGTGAGAGTAACATAGTTCTCTATCTGTTGGGTGGCAAGTGGTCAAGGTCAAACATCACCCATTTTCAACTGTACACCGTTAACCACGACACCAACAAACGACAAAACAGAAAAAATGACCACACAACACCCCTGTTGGGCAACAGTGCAGGGGAGAGAAAAAAGGTGGTGGAAAAGGAAGCGAGTATCACACGTTAAGATTGGCCATGTTCCTCTTGTTAAAGGCAGTGTTCCAGTAACCTGGACAGCAGTCGGTTGGGTGCCAGCCAGGTTTCAACAGCATCTCTGCATTATTAAAGCTAGTTTCAAACGTCAAACTCTGGGCAGAGCAGTGCTACTGGGTTAAGTACTCCAGAGGCTGAAGGCTTGGCTGTAGAAGTCAGATAGCATGCTGCAAAACTTTTATTGCACAAATATCCTAGCAATACCTGAAAATTGCCCATGGCGTGATGCAAAAACAGTGCCATCACTTTTATTATTACTTTTATGACCTCCTTCACTGGGGGTTTGTGTGTGTGTATGCATGGGGGTGGGGGTAATGCTTCTTAATGCAGATATGTTTTGTTGAGCCTTGCACAGTGTAAGTCAAACAGGAAAACATTGTAAATTGTACAATCAGCGACATTCTGAACACACATCATGATATAAACTGGTTCCCTTCTATCCTCCAAACCACGGTCAGGCTTTGACGGTGTTACATTAACCTCACGTGCTTGTGTGCATAGTAACATGGTTAACATAACCCATCTGATTTAATGCAGACACACAAACACATACTCCAGAAAGATATCCTCAAAGAGGAATATGTAGACATTCCTAAAATCTCTTTGTAACAGCCTAAAAATTAAAATGAGAACCTTCTATAATTCAACAACAAGCACTACACGACAAATAAAAAAATTAAAAGATCACTCAACGAAACAACCATTACAATTGCTTAAATGCTGTTTTTAAAACGTCAGTATAACTATCTCTATAGGGAAACCCAAACTTTCCTATCAGTTAATCAGTTTAAAATCTCTTGGGCATTGTATAATTAACAGGTAGCAGCATGAAATTGCTTTCATCAATGTTTTAGAATCACATTCCCGAATTTAGGACGCAACCTGCAGTGGTGACTGTGACCAGCAGATGGCGCTATCCGGTTCCTGTTTAAAAACAAATCTTGCAAATCAAATGAATTAATCAGTCTCCTATCATACCTGGAGGCATACAACCTAGAATGCTTTAAGAATCGATTTTACCCATATTAAAAACACCCAGCTATTACTTGATTAGTAAGGGAAAACAAAACGTATACATATGCAAAAAACATATATATATATGTTATTTTTTGAGTTCATGTGCTATACAGACTATGAGAGTCTGCATTTATACTCGTATATATTTTTAAAACCAGCAGAAAACAATAAAACCCTAGATCCTTAAAACCCTCTTCACTACAGCAGTCTCATATATGACCTTGCTACCGAGACTCCAAGTCTCCAACCGGATCCAGCCTCCAACGCATCACTGCTGCTTCCTCTCCTCTCAGGGCTGTGGCCACGGTCTAACACGGGACGAAGACAACGGCACTTGTACAGTGGTGTGTGTGTGTGTGTGTGTGTGTGTATGCGTGTGTGGTGTGTATCAGTTTGCATTGGCCAAAGATCTGTCCGGAAGTCTGTCAAAGTGTAGCATCATAGAGTGTCTGTGTGAATGGGGGGGGGGGGGCTTCTCTGGGTGACTGTTTGGGTGAGTGCAGCCTGTCAGAGGGCGGGCTCTTCCAGGTCAGAGGGCGGGCTCTTCCAGGTCAGAGGGCGGGCTCTTCCGAATCAGAGGGCGGGCTCTTCCAGGTCAGAGGGCGGGCTCTTCCGAATCAGAGGGCGGGCTCTTCCAGGTCAGAGGGCGGGCTCTTCGTCAGGGGCGGGCTCTCCAGAGGGGCGGGCTCTTCCAGGTCAGAGGGCGGGCTCTTCCAGGTCAGAGGGCGGGCTCTTCCCCGGTCAGGAAGGGTGAGAAGGAGGAGCGGATTGGTCGGCCTCGAAGCGGCTGCTGCACGCGGAAGTTGTTGACCATGCCTTTCTGCACCTCCTCCTCAGCAGACGTAAACAGAAGGCTCCGGAACACCGCCAGCTACGGGGGGGGGGGGGGGGGGGGGGGGAGCATAGATTGAGGCGGAGAATGCGGAAAGCGCTGGAGAGACTAAAAGAGAACAAGAGGTCTCGCTCTGGGGCTGCAGCAGGGCTGGGAATGTCGGTTAGCAGGCATGTGGTCGAACCCGCCCGCCCATCAGACTGTAGAGGACAGCCTGTACTATGGTCTGAGGAGACAGAACCAGCACCAGACTGTAGAGGAGAGCCTGTACTATGGTCTAACAGAACCAGCACCAGACTGTAGAGGAGAGCCTGTACTATGGTCTGAGGAGACAGAACCAGCACCAGACTGTAGAGGACAGCCTGTACTATGGTCTAACAGAACCAGCACCAGACTGTAGAGGACAGCCTGTACTATGGTCTGAGGAAACAGAACCAGCACCAGACTGTAGAGGACAGCCTGTACTATGGTCTGAGGAAACAGAACCAGCACCAGACTGTAGAGGAGAGCCTGTACTATGGTCTGAGGAGACAGAACCAGCACCAGACTGTAGAGGACAGCCTGTACTATGGTCTGAGGAGACAGAACCAGCACCAGACTGTAGAGGACAGCCTGTACTATGGTCTGAGGAAACAGAACCAGCACCAGACTGTAGAGGAGAGCCTGTACTATGGTCTGAGGAGACAGAACCAGCACCAGACTGTAGAGGACAGCCTGTACTATGGTCTGAGGAGACAGAACCAGCACCAGACTGTAGAGGACAGCCTGTACTATGGTCTGAGGAAACAGAACCAGCACCAGACTGTAGAGGAGAGCCTGTACTATGGTCTGAGGAAACAGAACCAGCACCAGACTGTAGAGGAGAGCCTGTACTATGGTCTGAGGAGAAAGAACCAGCATCAGACTGTAGAGGAGAGCCTGTACTATGGTCTAACAGAACCAGCATCAGACTGTAGAGGACAGCCTGTACTATGGTCTAACAGAACCAGCATCAGACTGTAGAGGACAGCCTGTACTATGGTCTGAGGAAACAGAACCAGCACCAGACTGTAGAGGACAGCCTGTACTATGGTCTGAGGAAACAGAACCAGCATCAGACTGTAGAGGACAGCCTGTACTATGGTCTGAGGAAACAGAACCAGCACCAGACTGTAGAGGACAGCCTGTACTATGGTCTGAGGAAACAGAACCAGCACCAGACTGTAGAGGACAGCCTGTACTATGGTCTGAGGAGACAGAACCAGCACCAGACTGTAGAGGACAGCCTGTACTATGGTCTGAGGAGAAAGAACCAGCACCAGACTGTAGAGGAGAGCCTGTACTATGGTCTGAGGAGACAGAACCAGCACCAGACTGTAGAGGAGAGCCTGTACTATGGTCTGAGGAAACAGAACCAGCACCAGACTGTAGAGGACAGCCTGTACTATGGTCTGAGGAAACAGAACCAGCACCAGACTGTAGAGGAGAGCCTGTACTATGGTCTGAGGAGACAGAACCAGCACCAGACTGTAGAGGACAGCCTGTACTATGGTCTGAGGAGACAGAACCAGCACCAGACTGTAGAGGACAGCCTGTACTATGGTCTGAGGAAACAGAACCAGCACCAGACTGTAGAGGAGAGCCTGTACTATGGTCTGAGGAGACAGAACCAGCACCAGACTGTAGAGGACAGCCTGTACTATGGTCTGAGGAGACAGAACCAGCACCAGACTGTAGAGGACAGCCTGTACTATGGTCTGAGGAAACAGAACCAGCACCAGACTGTAGAGGAGAGCCTGTACTATGGTCTGAGGAAACAGAACCAGCACCAGACTGTAGAGGAGAGCCTGTACTATGGTCTGAGGAGAAAGAACCAGCATCAGACTGTAGAGGAGAGCCTGTACTATGGTCTAACAGAACCAGCATCAGACTGTAGAGGACAGCCTGTACTATGGTCTAACAGAACCAGCATCAGACTGTAGAGGACAGCCTGTACTATGGTCTGAGGAAACAGAACCAGCACCAGACTGTAGAGGACAGCCTGTACTATGGTCTGAGGAAACAGAACCAGCATCAGACTGTAGAGGACAGCCTGTACTATGGTCTGAGGAAACAGAACCAGCACCAGACTGTAGAGGACAGCCTGTACTATGGTCTGAGGAAACAGAACCAGCACCAGACTGTAGAGGACAGCCTGTACTATGGTCTGAGGAGACAGAACCAGCACCAGACTGTAGAGGACAGCCTGTACTATGGTCTGAGGAGAAAGAACCAGCACCAGACTGTAGAGGAGAGCCTGTACTATGGTCTGAGGAGACAGAACCAGCACCAGACTGTAGAGGAGAGCCTGTACTATGGTCTGAGGAAACAGAACCAGCACCAGACTGTAGAGGACAGCCTGTACTATGGTCTGAGGAAACAGAACCAGCACCAGACTGTAGAGGACAGCCTGTACTATGGTCTGAGGAGACAGAACCAGCACCAGACTGTAGAGGACAGCCTGTACTATGGTCTGAGGAGACAGAACCAGCACCAGACTGTAGAGGAGAGCCTGTACTATGGTCTGAGGAGACAGAACCAGCACCAGACTGTAGAGGACAGCCTGTACTATGGTCTGAGGAGACAGAACCAGCACCAGACTGTAGAGGACAGCCTGTACTATGGTCTGAGGAAACAGAACCAGCACCAGACTGTAGAGGAGAGCCTGTACTATGGTCTGAGGAAACAGAACCAGCACCAGACTGTAGAGGAGAGCCTGTACTATGGTCTGAGGAGAAAGAACCAGCATCAGACTGTAGAGGAGAGCCTGTACTATGGTCTAACAGAACCAGCATCAGACTGTAGAGGACAGCCTGTACTATGGTCTAACAGAACCAGCATCAGACTGTAGAGGACAGCCTGTACTATGGTCTGAGGAAACAGAACCAGCACCAGACTGTAGAGGACAGCCTGTACTATGGTCTGAGGAAACAGAACCAGCATCAGACTGTAGAGGACAGCCTGTACTATGGTCTGAGGAAACAGAACCAGCACCAGACTGTAGAGGACAGCCTGTACTATGGTCTGAGGAAACAGAACCAGCACCAGACTGTAGAGGACAGCCTGTACTATGGTCTGAGGAGACAGAACCAGCACCAGACTGTAGAGGACAGCCTGTACTATGGTCTGAGGAGACAGAACCAGCACCAGACTGTAGAGGAGAGCCTGTACTATGGTCTGAGGAGACAGAACCAGCACCAGACTGTAGAGGAGAGCCTGTACTATGGTCTGAGGAAACAGAACCAGCACCAGACTGTAGAGGACAGCCTGTACTATGGTCTGAGGAAACAGAACCAGCACCAGACTGTAGAGGACAGCCTGTACTATGGTCTGAGGAAACAGAACCAGCACCAGACTGTAGAGGAGAGCCTGTACTATGGTCTGAGGAAACAGAACCAGCACCAGACTGTAGAGGAGAGCCTGTACTATGGTCTGAGGAAACAGAACCAGCACCAGACTGTAGAGGACAGCCTGTACTATGGTCTGAGGAAACAGAACCAGCACCAGACTGTAGAGGACAGCCTGTACTATGGTCTGAGGAAACAGAACCAGCACCAGACTGTAGAGGAGAGCCTGTACTATGGTCTGAGGAAACAGAACCAGCACCAGACTGTAGAGGAGAGCCTGTACTATGGTCTGAGGAGACAGAACCAGCATCAGACTGTAGAGGAGAGCCTGTACTATGGTCTGAGGAGACAGAACCAGCACCAGACTGTAGAGGACAGCCTGTACTATGGTCTGAAGAGACAGAACCAGCACCAGACTGTAGAGGACAGCCTGTACTATGGTCTGAGGAAACAGAACCAGCACCAGACTGTAGAGGAGAGCCTGTACTATGGTCTGAGGAGAAAGAACCAGCATCAGACTGTAGAGGAGAGCCTGTACTATGGTCTAACAGAACCAGCACCAGACTGTAGAGGAGAGCCTGTACTATGGTCTGAGGAGACAGAACCAGCACCAGACTGTAGAGGAGAGCCTGTACTATGGTCTGAGGAAACAGAACCAGCACCAGACTGTAGAGGAGAGCCTGTACTATGGTCTGAGGAGACAGAACCAGCACCAGACTGTAGAGGAGAGCCTGTACTATGGTCTGAGGAAACAGAACCAGCACCAGACTGTAGAGGAGAGCCTGTACTATGGTCTAACAGAACCAGCACCAGACTGTAGAGGAGAGCCTGTACTATGGTCTGAGGAAACAGAACCAGCACCAGACTGTAGAGGACAGCCTGTACTATGGTCTGAGGAAACAGAACCAGCACCAGACTGTAGAGGACAGCCTGTACTATGGTCTGAGGAGACAGAACCAGCACCAGACTGTAGAGGACAGCCTGTACTATGGGATGAGGAGGAGTCTGTGGGCACAACAGTTCACGACTGATCCCCAACAACAAAGGTTTAGGATTAGCCCAAAACTTTTAAATCCGTCTCTGGAAACACAAAAATGTAGTGTGAATTTATTTATCCTTTCCCATTTGGTTGGATAGTCCCGTTGAGAATCAGACAAAGAATCACTTATTCTGGCTGTACACCACAAACAGTCCTCTGATGGTGTGCCCAATCACATAGTACACTAGTGTCTAGAACCTTAGCAAACAGATTCTTAATAACATATTCAATTTCCACAATTAAGATTTAATCCATAGTAACCACCTTTTACCATTGATATTGTGTGGAACCCCTATGCTAGCCAAATGACCCAAAGGCCCAAGACTCCAGGGTGATGAGAAGGAGAAAGGTTATGGCTATGTTATGGTGCATTATGGGTATAAAGTAGTGCACTATGTGGTGAACCAGATTATTTACATTTCGGACAACACAAGGAAAAGGGGACTCCCCAAGTAGTTCACCACCGATCCACTTGTGCCCTGACACAACCAGAGCCGGCGGCTTCAGTAAAGAAACAGACGGCTGAAAACAGTCCCGCAGGCTACCTGGTCGTGGCTGACTTCGATGTGCTGCTTCATGACGATCCAGGTGACGGCCTCCGTCAGAGGGGGCGTGGTCAGGGAGCCATGGTAGGTCCAGTAGTCGTTGATGTTGCTAGGCAGCAGACAGGCCGGGTCGAACCGTTCAAAATCCACCGTGCTGTCCTGGGGACGAAAGGAACATACACACACACACACACACACACGTGCACACACACACACACACACACACACACACACACACGCACACTTTAATTAAATCCAATGTCTAACCTCTAAGCAGCTTGTGTAAATATAAATGTGCAAATTTCCCCGAGACAGGCTTTCTTCTCAACCTCCATATGTGGAACATAAAGAGCTGCCTGATGGGTCTTGGTAAACATTGTCCGGCATGGTGTCCCGAACACGCAACAGCTATTGTTATCTCTTCAGCGCCGAGTCCAATAAATCATTACAACAATCCAGACGGACCCGTTATCAAGACCAAACACTCATATCTGAACCGTTCAATATTGCACCATCTTAATAGAACGAGGTATTGACACGGGTAAGTCTGCTGGGTGTCTTTATTCTACCCCCCCCCCCCCCCCCATCAAGGGCTGGCATTAAGTCTTCTGTTGTTGTTCAATTAAAAAAAACACATTAAAACGTGTTCCTTCCTGATCCTATGATAATGCTGTTATCACGGTCTCTGTTCTCCAAAGAACTGCACAGCCTGTCCCAATGCACTTAGCTGACGGACGTCTGACTCAGCGTACGAAACAAACCCCCCCCCCCCCCCCCCCCCCCGACCCCAAGAACAAAACAAACGATCAGAGCGCTGGATTTGTGCGCGCGTGTGTGTGTGTGTGTGTGTACCTACCTTGTGTCTGACAGCGGGCAGAGCGTCGACTAGTTTCTGCAGTCCTTCGTGTCTCTTTCCGATCTACAACAAGGAGAGGTGAGCTGTTTCAGGGTCCCCCAACATCATGCACCACGGGGCGATCATGTTCACACACACACCAGAGGCATGTTGTCCGACCACGTGGATGTCTGTGTGTTTTGGTGTGTCTATGCGTGTGTGTGCCTTTGAGTGTGTGGGTCTGCACGCTTTTGAGTGTGTGCTTTTGAGTGACTGAGTGAGTGAGGGAGGCAGTGAGTCAGTGAGTGAGTGAGGCAGTGAGTGAGTGAGTGAGTGAGTGAGTGAGTGAGTGAGTGAGTGAGTGAGTGAGTGAGGCAGTGAGTGAGTGAGTGAGTGAGTGAGTGAGTGAGTGAGTGAGTGAGTGAGTGAGTGAGTGACGCAGTGAGTGAGTGATTGAGTGAATGAGGGAGGCAGTGAGTCAGTGAGTGAGTGAGGCAGTGAGTGAGTGAGTGAGTGAGTGACTGAGTGAGGCAGTGAGTGAGTGAGTGAGTGAGTGAGTGAGTGAGTGAGTGAGGGAGGCAGTGAGTGAGTGAGTGAGAAAGTGAGTGAGGCAGTGAGTAAGGCAGTGAGTGAGTGAGACAGTGAGTGAGTGAGGCAGTGAGTAAGGCAGTGAGTGAGTGAGGGAGTGAGGCAGTGAGTGAGTGAGTGAGTGAGTGAGGCAGTGAGTGAGTGAGTGAGGTTGTTTGTGAGGCAGTGAGTGAGTGAGTGAGTGAGTGAGTGAGTGAGTGAGTGAGTGAGTGAGTGAGGCAGTGAGTGAGTGAGTGAGTGAGTGAGTGAGTGAGTGACTGAGAGAGTGAGGCAGTGAGTGAGTGAGTGAGTGAGGGAGGGAGGGAGGGAGGCAGTGAGTGAGTGAGTGAGTGAGTGAGTGAGGCAGTGAGTGAGTGAGGCAGTGAGTGAGTGAGGCAGTGAGTGAGTGAGGCAGTGAGTGAGTGAGGGAGCGAGGCAGTGAGTGAGGCAGTGAGTGAGTGAGGCAGTGAGTGAGTGAAGGAGGTAGTGAGTGGGTGAGGCAGTGAGTGAGTGAGGCAGTGAGTGGGTGAGTGAGTGAGGCAGTGAGTGGGTGAGTGAGTGAGGCAGTGAGTGGGTGAGTGAGTGAGGCAGTGAGTGAGTGAGTGAGTGAGGCAGTGAGTGAGTGAGTGAGGTTGTTTGTGAGGCAGTGAGTGAGTGAATGAGTGAGTGCGTGAGTGAGTGAGGTAGTGAGTGGGTGAGTGAGTGAGTGAGTGAGTGAGTGCGTGAGTACCTTGAGGAAGACACCGATAACAGCCAACCCGTTCTCCTCCATGACAGCCTCTTCAAACAGGTCATACTTCTCCGTGTTCCAGTGGACGATGTGGAGCTGGGAACAGATGGATCACACATAATATCACACGCATTGACATGAATAAATACAAATGGATGTATACAGCCAGCAGTCTTTGGGCCAAAACACTGCTTTGACTGTTCATCCAAGTGGAACTGGTAATTGAGTATTTCTTTGTTATTTTGTTTAATTTACAGCCCTTAGTTAGTTACATTATTAATCCTCCAAGTCGGATTAATAATGTTTGACTTACATTTGGTTGTATGATTGAAAGTGTGTGCATAAGCACTAGTAATGCGTTTACACAGCTTTTACATCTCTCTGAAGTTTAACTATTATTCTAAAACACACGTCCTGTTTTACAGCTGATCAGTGCAAACATCAAATATATTCAAGTACGCAAGGAAGGGATTCAGCGAGGCTCCAGATGTATATTCCCACACCTTATGTCACCCTCCCACTAGCTTTGACCAACCCTTAAAAGAGTGGTACAATTTTACAATAGTAGAAGTATAATCTATCTATCTACTCCAGGTGTATGTTTTGTATGAAGCCTGGCCATACAAATAGTGGCTCTCTGGTGCATCCAGGACACATGACTGGACGCATTGAAACCTGAACAGCACAGTGTGCGGACTATCGATGGTGTAACCTGACCCTGAATCTCTCTATCTATCCCTCCCTCTCTCTCTGCTTCACACACACACACACACACACACACACACACACACACACACACACACACACACACACACACACACACACACACACACACACACACACACACACACACACACACACACACACACACACACACACACACGTCATTAAAGGCACAGTTGAAGTTGGAACCCTTTTGGGTAAATCATCCACCGTGACGGGTTAATAATTAATTGTCATCACATTGTTGTGTTATTGTGTTTCCGGGGAATGTACTGGAAATATACCGGGGAAAAGAGATCAAACATATCTCAGGATTCAATGCAGTGATACACAACACCTAAGTGATGGTCGATAATGAAACCCTCCTCTTGGTACGATGGCGTTTCCTGCTGTGCTGCCCTCAGCCGGGCCAGCACTGGGGCGTCACTTACCTCCGCCGGGAACAGCTTCCTGTCCACCGTGTGCTCGGAGCCCCAGGCGTTGCTCTCGCCCCAGTGGAAGTGGAACTGACAGAGGCGGAACTGGTCTTCCAGGGGGCCCCCTTTCAATGCTGCACCAGAGACACAAGTTAAAGAAATATGGATTCATTTTGAGCCCACTTCAATTTAATTGATTTCGGACTTGTATTTTTTCCTCTTTTTTTTTTCCAGATATTGTTATAACCTGATATTAGTCCATTTGGATTTGAAACTGTTCACATCTAAGTACTTCAAAATAATATATGTTTAGAATAATTGTTCGTCGTATTCGTTATTATTCTAACATCCAGACAGCAATCAATAAATCAAATGCCCTGAAACATAAAACGTAAGGTATTTGTGTCTGTAATAAGGCCGTCCAATCAAGAGTTGGGCCTACTTATAGATTGTCTGATCTTATTGATCAATGATATAAGCAGAGTTACATCGAAGTTAATGCATATACCGGGGCTGCAGAATGCAACACTGACCTAGTTAGTTTTGGACAACATAAAACCAGTAGCCCAACAATATCAGTGATAGCCCATTTACAAGGGCTAATAAATCGCTAAATCGCCCCATAAACAGTTTACTCTGATTATTATGAAGGTCTATTAACTCAACATCAGGGACATATGAGGTGTGATAGAAGACTGTTGAGTCAGTACTGCATTACTTTAGGACACTGCAAAAAATACAACTGCAAACTTCCCCAGATACTTTAGTAGCGCTTTGGGTTTAAAGATTACTAGACTTTTTAGAACAGTCTGTGATTATGTCATAAAAAGGATATTTCGATGCCTTTCATTTTTTCACTTTCCTATTTTAGCTCATTGAGGAGTACTGAAGCACAACCCAATCATTTACTCCTGCCCCATAAACTGCCTAAGCCCCTACAATAGTGTATACGGTTTGTGGTCAGAGTCACATGACATGTTAACGGTCATGTGACCACAAGTCATCAATTCCACGTGGCAGCTCACGGTGCTGGATCCACTACATCTTTATTGTTCTTATCTCGAACCCTGCGGTTTGTGCAGGGTGGGTTAACCTTTGTTAGAATGAAGTATTTTCATCCTTAGTCATCCAAAATAATTCAATCAACTATGGCGATGCTAAAGTCAATACAGCGAAATACTAAATACATAAGCTATTATCAAGTACAAATACAAATCACATTTAAAATGGAAAAAATGTACGCATCAAAAAAAGAAGTGCAAGATGTCGAATGGCTACAACAAAGAGTTCATGGAAAGACTCCAAGAAACTGGCTGCTGGCCCAACGCCACAAGCATCTGTGTCGGGAACACTCCTCGTTTATCAGGTCGCCACTGACTCAGCCGGTTAGTTTATAGAAGCAGCATCTCTTACTGGACTTGTCTGTGGTGTCGTCGTACTCCACCAGGAAGGAGTATCCGTTGTTCCAGATCTGCTGGCAGGTCTGGGGGTCGTACGCGGGGACCAGGGGCTTCAGATGGGGGTCAAACAGGCTCTTCCGAACCACAATGTCAATAGGGGACTGGCGGTCACCTCCCGGGATGGCCAGGGGCTCCTGCCACATTGGATGCACTGTGGAGAGGGAGAGAGGGGGAGGGGGGGGGGAGAGAGGGGGGGATAGAGAGAGGGAGAGTTAGAGAAGACAACAAAAGGAGAATGATAAGGGAAGCAGGAAAAGAAGAAGAATGCTGACACCTACTTTTCATGCAGTGCCCTCCCGCTTCCTGCATCTTCCTAAAGCAGTCCATTTTAAAAGGATAACAATTTTTTTTAAATATATTTTATACCCAAGTTTATAACTAGTATAGACGGTCAAAAAAATAACTTAAGCGCAAGTCGTAGCCCAGCTCTACCAGCCTTCCTTTTCTCAAACCCTGGTCTCCGAGAAATGGCAAAAAAAGGAACGAGTGAGCAATCTTAACTTCCGTCTATCACCTCCTTCTTCTCTTTCCTAAGAGGAAAATACAGAAAGGCAGAAATGTGGGCAGGCTGTGCAAAGAGTGACACACGGAATGTCCAGCCCACCCTCCTCCCTCTCTGCCTCCCTCTCCTCCTCCTCCCTCTTCTCCTCCTCCCTCTCTGCCTCCTGCTCCTTCTCCTCCTCGTCTACCAGTGCAGCCAGCAGGGGGGGGGGGGGGGGGGGGCGAGCCGGAATGGTGCCGGGTCATAACAATCCACCCAGACCGTGACCGGTCAGCGCCGGGCGATCCCGCCCCTCCAATAACCTCCCCGCCTTCTCCTTCAACCGTTTCTCTTTAAAAAACAAAACCCTGCGGCAATTATTAAAAAAAACAGATCTATAAAAGTAGGTCAGTGTGGTCCACTTGGGAACCGATTTTTCCGTGCTTTGATTCCGAGGTCAAGTGTGCACGACCCGGTGTTCGCAAAACACAAGGCTTCCATTTCAATGCTGCCGCAGAAAACAAACTTCAGCTAATCCCGTCAACTCTTGAGAAAATAAAACATTAACCAAGACTGGTTTCTCTTCACTTCCTTTTATTATCCACCGGCCAAAAGAAAGGCTCCAATACGTCGTCTGGCATGCATCAACCTCACTGAACAGGTCTGACTGGAAGACAACCCGATCACTATCTCAATCGAGTGGCATAGACTATTGTGCTGCATGGCTTTGTGCTAGAAAAACAAAACACATTAGTGTCCTTCAGAACCTCGCACACACACACAAACACACCCACGCAGAAATGCATAGCATGCATGGCGGCTTTGTGTGGCCAGCCCTGGATAGTCTCCCGTGTAGCGACCAAGGTTTTGGGATAATCGAATGCAAGTGGAACAATTAACAAACGGATGTTTTAACGAGTTGCAGCTGGCGTTACTTTGTACAGAAGGTACATAATAGTTGGTGCCCAATTTGGTTGGCCAGAGTGAGACTGTGCATACATGGCAACACGCCCAGAAGGCACGTATAGCTGCCTGAAGTGAGCGATTACGTTCTACACATTCGGAGACCTTTGAGACGGTGACTGTGATAAACGGCTCTACAAATAAACTAGACGTGTCGAAGAAAAAAATAAATCATGAATTACAGATTTCTCTTATCTGTAGTTTAGTGATGAAATATATTAAATCTAGCCTCATGTAAATTGTTTCAACAGCCTGCCCAAATAATTTTTTGAAGGGTTTATAATTGCATGTGTCCTTATATCAAAGAAGGAGCTGAAAATAATCTTGTTTTCTTTCTCAATTGGCGGAAAATGAAAAACAATGTTTCATGTGGTCCCACTGCTGGCATAGCAGCAACACTGACGTGAATTTGGAGTGGGGGTGCCCAACTACTCCAACAACACCCACCAAAGTGATGTGACTGCAGGCTGCGACCGCAAACCGTGCAAAGCTTCACGAGATACACCCACGTCTCCATGGCTGGTAGTAAGTGGATGGAACGCAACCCGCACACTAGGGCTTTGGCTGACAATGCCACCATTGTTTGTTGGTGGCATCGCGCGTGTGCGCGTGTGTGTGTGTGTGTGTGTGTGTGTGTGTGTGTGTGTGTGTGTGTGTGTGTGTGTGTGTGTGTGTGTGTGTGTGTGTGTGTGTGTGTGTGTGTGTGTGTGTGTGTGTGTGTGTGTGTGTGTGTGTGTAACTCGATTTACATGTGCGTGTCATTAGATCACGGCACCAGGCCTATGTGAGGTTCTTTTGAAATGCTTGTTCTACTTTCTAATGTCCTTCTTTAATGTTTCTTTAATCCTAATCTCCAAGGTGAAGCCATACACTCTGCGGCTACAGAACGGAGTCATTTGGGTTTTGAGAGAGGGGAGCCTGCATCCTCCTTTGGTCGTTTACCAGCAGAGTTCTCCCTGCTGTCTCTCCAGTCACTCAATAAAACATTTGTAAAAGAACACGTAAAGAGTAGCAGACTAGTTAGGTATACATAACCACTCTGTTTTTATTGTTCCAGCCAGAACTTGAATAACTCCTATGAACTTAATTGGTTCCACATGCCCATCGTTAAGATGGCAGCATAAAATGGTGTGTGTGTGTGTGTGTGTGTGTGTGTGTGTGTGTGTGTGCGTGCGTGTATTTTTTATTGTTGTCAAGGGTGTGGTTAAGACAAGGTGGAACATGTCGTACGGGCGTGTCTGCGTTTTTGTCAAAACATGAGGAAATAACCTTTCGCTATTGTCAATGGTTCTGTATTAAACTCAATTTTTGTTAAATTCTTCCTGCCTGAGCACACATGAAGAGGATCTTGAAGAGAGATTGGACAATCATCCGTTTGGATTTCCAACAACTGATCACTTCAGATGTAGGATGCAAAGTCATGTTTATTTTCCATCACGTTAACGTACGCTTAATGTGATGTGATTCGTTTTACATCATTTTGAGGGCTCATGGTCTCTATCCAGTAATATGAAAAATCCTCTAAATTATTTCCCAGTATCACCTTGCACCCTCATCACAAATCAAAAACAGGTTGTTTGAGAAACAATCGTTTCTTAAAGTCGTTAAGATGAGCCATTTGTCTATGCAAAATGAATCCGCAGGCATGGGAGCCATATTGCCTTTTACTACTAGGACTACTAGGTAAAAGCAGATAACAACAGTGATGCACAAGTGGTGCCATTTCATAACTAGTACAAGGTTTAAACAGTACTCACTGTGTGAAAGCACATATTTGCTGGAGCATGCGGTGAGGTTACATCTTCTCACTGGGACCAGCCGCTGACCCTTGCCTTGTCTGGATAGCTGTCGATGGAGCAGCCGACCGACTGGTCGTATTATTGAGGAGAGGGTCACCATATTGGTCGAGCAAAGAAAAACGCTTTTAAGGCGAGCTTTGCAAATAAAAAGATTGCCCAAGTGTATGCGCGTTTAAGTCTTCTGCGCGTTCACCTGCCTTCGAAGCAACCCTCCACTCTACACAACTTTGATCCAGCCCAGTGAAACAATAACAGTCTCCTAGCTCGTCCCTGCTATCATCTGATTGGAGGCGGACGAACGGGGCTGGCTTCTGCTTCCAAAGCGATTGATGTCATCGATAATTTAAAACATGGCCGCAGAATGTAAAATGGTCCTCGATAAGTTAAACAATTTGGACCCAGCACGAATTGACCTTGGCTCTGCAAACACTTTCCGAATGATACGGTGCGCCCTTACCACGCATACAGCCGCTAAACAAGGCTGGAAAATATTTACCCTGTGTTGTTTGCGTACAATGCGGATGTAATGTGGAGTAGGGGTCGCCACATGAAGAACCAATCAGCGTTTTACTTGGAGGGGCGTTAGTGATGATGTAAGCACAATACTTTCATGTGCTCCGTGCACGCGCTGCCCCTATACACACACAACCCTTATTGTTTTGAACTCTTTGGCTTATCCTTGTATTCAAATATACGAACAATTAAATACATGGTCAAACTCGACTTACGCATTGTTTGATTAACCTTCGTAAACTAAATACTAAACACGGATAAAAAAATATTATAAAGATTTTTCTGTCATCCCATCTGCGTTTGTAAACATTGATAAGGAAGTAGGACGATACGTCACACTTCGAGTAAACGACTTCATGGCTTTTGCTCTAATAAAATCAGTGAACTTTGTCATCTCCCGTGCATACAGTTAACCTCTCACGTGCGTTAGGCATGTAATATTTACATAGCTGCCCTAATTCCTAGACCTTCATCCACCTGAACGAATGGTCATATAATCTTACAGCTATCATGCATCACGTTACATGATTAAATACATTATTCGTTTTCTTTAGTTTAATCAATGAATTTGTAGTCTGAATCAGTCACTGCTGCTTATTTACTTTAGAAACATTTTTCAACTTTTATTGCGTATCCATGGTTGCACCAATAATGTGTGAAAAAAATAGTATCAAACAAGGTGGATATGTTGAGAATTTTATTTGTGTACCTTACCATAGCACAGGAAACAGTGTGACTTATGTAGCATGAGAAAAACTATGTTTATAAAAATACAAAACAAAACAAAATTGCATCAGTCTGGGACCAGAAAGTAAGAATTACAGCACAAACAGAAAAAAGAGTAGCGTATTGCAATTGTTGTTTTTTTCCTTCTTTTGTACATAGATTATATACAACCACTGTAAGAGAGATTGAACAGAATGAATACACGCGTCATGGCGGGGGACTCAAATAAAAGAAAAGATTCAGAAATTGTCCGTTGGAAATTAGATTCTTGTGGTGGAAAAAAAGCTCAAAAATACAGTCTAGTCCAGAGCAATGATGTCGTCATCGTCGTCGTCGTCGTCATCATCTGCATCCGCTGCTCCGTGTGACTGGTTGGTCCGCGGCCTCTTGACAGAGGCCTCTCCGGTCTCGTCGTCAAGGTGCTTCCTCTTGGTGCCACTGGTTGGCACGGCAGCGGCGCTAGACGACGATGCCTCCTCCTCCTCCTCCCCTTCAGACTCAACAATCATGACGTCGTCGACCTCTGCCGGAGCTACAGAGCAGAGGAGACATTCAGAGGATGAAGGTCATGCAGATCAATCAAGGGATCCTTCACGACAGCATACTTTACAACTTAAAACACGTTTCAGAAGATGGGACTTTTCTCTTCCTCAGGAGATGTTAAAAATGGCCCAGGAGATTAAACATCTGAAATAAGTTTATACTGGCAACATTGGATTAGAACGGAAGCCCCAACAGGCCACTTGAAGGTGACCTTAAGGGGTTGCATGCCGATCATGGCGGCCACACAGCTGTGCTCCAATATCCATACTAGCTATACTTAGTTTGAGTACGTAGGTCGTTCCAATTAAGATGGGGGCAAAAATAAGTCTACTGAAAGGACCCGGATGGTGTACTCAAAACGGTCAAACCGAGAAGGGAAGGATCGATGCACACTTTTCGTCCTCAACGGCAGCCATCTTAGCTAGGTAGCGGGAAGAGGGCGGGAGCCAGGCTGAGCCAACGTCGGCGCGTTTTCCACATAGCCTGCATTAATAGAGTCGTTTTGTAGTTCTTAGAGCTTTAATAGCTGCTAGGCGTAAAGAGTTCACCGCTCAAGGCCGCGGCGGCAGTCGTGATCGTAATTCCCGGTTAGTGCGGACAGTGTACTAGGTTTAAGTTTACTCATGGCAGTATGGACGTTGGAACACAGCACTGGCCTCTGTGCGGTTTCAAGAGTTGCAGTAACGCGCGTCACACCCTCCTGTACCAAACCAGTCCGTCCAGTCTCCGCTCGGGTCCATAATGGCCGTGGGCGCAGCCTAATAAACGGTTCCCTTCTCTACCGACCGTTGGAGGTGGACGGCTGGGCGGAGTCCTTGTTGCCGTTGGCGATACTGCTGGCATCTTCCTGGTTACTGGGAGGAGGAGGAGCTTTATCCGGGGCGTCGCCCACTACTTCGAACTCAACATCCTTCTCTAGGTCCTCGCTGCAGGGCCAACACACACACACACACACACACACACACACACACACACACACACACACACACACACACACACACACACACACACACACACACACACACACACACACACACACACACACACACACACACACACACACACACACACACACACACGACAAAAGGAGAAAAACATTTTGAAGGCAACTACACCGGGGCGGTTTACGTTCATTATAGACGCAGTAGGCCGAGTTTTGTGAAGAGGTCAAAGTGTGGTTGCATCATGTCACAACAGGTATCCGTGTCAGTGTGAGCCTTCAGCGTCTGGCTGAAGATACGTACGCATGCAGGACGTTGATGAGGAGCGTGTAGTCCTGGAGAAAGTCGTCCGATTGCAGGCGGCTGCCGTTGCGGATGCCAAAGTCAGACAGAAACTTGCCGTTGTTGGCTGGGGGAAAAATGAAGAAGGTGAATGAAGTACATCAAAGCAGGGAGAGGGAAACAGTCACTACATCATCTCAATCTTAATTTAATTACTTTAAATAACTCCAACAACATAAAAACATGCAAATAATACTTTTATCTTCATTAAAGAATGAAAACATCACTTTTCCTGGGATTTGGGGTGTTGCTTTGGGTCTCTGATGCCCCTACACACATACTTAAAATTTTTTTTTTTTGTCAAATATGCATTTCTGAAGTACCCCGCCTACAGTCACCAAACGAGCGAGTCCGTTTCGGCGCGGACTCTTCAGTAGGAAGCAGGCACATTTTTACCACCCACTTCCCCATCCCCCTCCAATCAGAGCCTTTTGGGGACCAGCGGACCAGCGATTGGGGGGGCGGAGATGTTCGCACATTTCAGAAGCAGAGAGATGCTGTACTAAAACAGTCTGATTCGTCAGTTTGCCATGTGACAGCCTGGCAGGGAGGCCGCCGGCAGCACATTTTTATTTTATTTCTAGCGAACAGCTTCAAAAACAACTTTTCTGGAACTCATATACTATGTTTAATTTTTGGGTAAACATAACATGTCAACTTCAAAACCTACAGCTGAAACCTTTCTGAAACCCTCTGCCGTGCAATAAAACAGCAGCAGCACAACTGTTCAAACCAGATGTTGGATTCATCATCATCATCATTTTTTCCCGCTCGGCGCTTTTCATGGCCTTGGGGCGCTTCTGCTGGAGAGTTGGAAGTCTCTGTTCCAGCATCAGCAGGATGTCTGGATTCGACATCACATCGCGACATCAGCCAGGGTTAGGTGCTTTGTCAAAGACACCTCGACACTCTGCTTGGTGAAGCCGGGGATCGAACCAACAACCTTCAGGTTACCAGCCAACCCGCTCTACCACCTGAGCTACTGCCGATTAATCTCCCGCTCTCGCCCATATTCAGCCTCTCACTCCCAATAACCCATCCTTCAGGGCGTTAAGAAACACCCTCGCCTTGGTCCTTACCATCAGTCTCTCCCTCCTCTGAGGAGATAAGGATGGTTCCCTTGCCGTCCTCTATGTTAACGTCTGGAGCCACCATCCCAAATCTCTCCTTGAGAATCTAAAAACAGACAAAAACAAAAAGGGTCATGAAGCGAAGCATTATAAATATAACATGATACCGATCACAAGCTCTACGTCTGGAACACTTTGAGCAGTGTTGACTGAAGGGCAACACTCACTGTCTCAGCGGGAACATTAATGTTTGACAATTAGTTTGTAGATTTCCTCTAGCCATAACATGGCTCGTTATATGGATGGTGTTGCAGTGAGGGGACGGTGGTGGTGGTGGTGGTGCTCACCCGGTCTTGCAGGGCGAGGACGGTGGTTTTGAGGACGTTGAGTTTGACGGTGACCTCCGGCCGGCTGGCGCAGACGTAACAGTTGGCGCAGGGCGGGTCCAGGATGCACGGGACCAGAAGCTTCTTCCGCAGGTTGGGATGTTTGTTGAGGAAGATCTGGGAGGGAGACATGAGAACGACTCATTAACGACAGTAAAACGGAAAGTTAAGTTTAGTACTTAGAACGACTCATAAGCAACTGTAAAATGTTAAATGTAGTACTTAGAACGACTCATTAACAACAGTAAAGTGTTAATTTAAGTTAAGTATTCTTAGAACGACTCATTAACAACAGTAAAATGGTACGTTAAGTTAAGTTTAGTACTTAGAATGACTCCTTAAGAACAGAAAAATGTGAAGTTAAGTTGAGTACTTAGAACGACACATTAGCAACAGTAAAATGGTAAGTTAAGTTAAGTACAGGAGACCATCTCCAGAGAAGCGCCCGACACTAGATGGAGATGGCCAACATTTCTCATGACAGCTTACGCAAAAAGTACCTTCCTCGTGTGACTGGGTGTCACATCTAGCGTCATGATACAACTCATCAGTTTAACCAACACCACCACTTCATCCAGTAGCCACAGCTCAGAGACACGGCTGTCAGACAGGTACCAGGGCTACCGCGTCCATCCCATAGTCTACAGAACCCAAGGCCCTGGCGTCCCAAGGCCCTGGCGTCCCAAGGCCCTGGCGTCCCAAGGCCCTGGCGTCCCAAGGCCCTGGCGTCCCAAGGCCCTGGCGTCCCAAGGCCCTGGCGTCCCAAGGCCCTGGCGTCCCAAGGCCCTGGCGTCCCAAGGCCCTGGCGTCAGGTGTACGCGGGAGGATGCGTGACGCTGGGGTCTCACCGTGCGGCAGGACTCCAGCTCCCCGGAGACCACCTTGAGGCCCTCCATGACGATGAGGCCGGCGATGATGGCGTTGGTGGTGGCTATGGCCGGGATGATGTTACCTGCCATCGCTACACACACACACACACGGGATATTAGTCAGACCCCCGGCTGTGACATGCCATCGCTGAACCACACACACAGGATATTAGTCAGACCCCCGGCTGTGACATGCCATCGCTGTGACATGCCATCGCTGAAACACACACACACACACACACACACACACACACACACACACACACACACACACACACACACACACACACACACACACACACACACACACACACACACACACACACACACACACACACACACACACACACACACAACCATAGGGGGGGGTTCTGCTGATCAGAAATGAGAAGCTTTAGGCTGGCTACAAAGGAACCCTCAAACTACACAATTTAATGAGATGGGTCGTAGGGGTTCGACCCTAAGGAGCAGATTGGGTCGGCAGCCACTCCCATGCACAGCACGGTGCGTTTACGGTGTTATAACCTTCTACCAGAGCAGACCGCGCTACCGGTGTGCCCCCAGCCCTCCACTGGACCCTAGGACGGAGGTACGGAGAAGCCGTCTTACACTTGATGTCGAAGCGGCTCTTCATGGTCATGCTGAAGATGTGCATGCGCAGGTTGGCCGCCGCCGTGACGAAGTCCAGGGCCGCCGCGTCGTCCTGGCAACGGCGAGAGGGAGGAGGGAGGGAGGAAGGTTTAGACCCCAGGCATTTGAGGGCAGATTATTTGTGTGTTGAGGCAAATAAAAGTGTCTTCATAAAGACGGTCCATTCATTGTTTTATTGTGATTCATTTAACCATACATTGCCATTTTAATTAGGGGTGTGAACAACTCAAATTTTTCATGGTCGAATAATCAGTGGGTGGTTTGAACGAATAATCGATTATTCGATGTGTACCGACAATCACAAATGCAGCCATGGATAATCGGCAAGAAATCACTTAATATCTTTAAACGCAATAAAACAACTACCTGCTAATTAGTTCCAGTCAAATTGTCTGTTCAGCCTTCAAAACGAGAGCTGGTAAATTGTAAAAGATGCATTAAACTGTAATCAGAAAACGCGGTTATAGACCCTATAGTATCTGTGGTATAAAGGCTGGGACGAATTTCTAATTATAAATATGTACACTTTATGTTGAAAGTATAGACGGTCGCGATTCCCATTGAAATGAATGGCGCGGTGATTCGGAACGTTAGCTCTCTGGTTCATATCTGAGCGGACTACAATAACTCTGGTTGCCAAGTCGAAGCGAAGGTCCGTCCTATTTACTTGAGTGAACAGCGTTTCCGTTGCATAAGAGCCTTATGGGTGGGTAATGATTGTTCCAGGCGTTACCAGGGAAACAAAGTTATGGCTCGTGAAAAACTTTATATTTGGATTGTAAAACATAAAAATATAAATGAAGTGACCATGGTATAAGCGGGATAATGCCCTTCGAGGTGTCCCACATTAGTTCCGTCCGTTAATTCTTGTTTATTTGATTGGGAAAAAATGTTAACTGTCCAAATGTAAAAAATCGACTTTGCCCCTCGGGAACGAATAATCGAATATTATGCCCCATCCCTAATTTTAATCCGTTCCATTTTTCATGAATTAGTTTGAAGATTACTTGATAACGACTGCATAAATGGACAATAAATAACGAAATTATAGAATATGGAAGTGCAGCACATCAATTGTTCTGCTCCACATGCTGGTGGGTACCAGGAGCTCACCTTGTCCCAGACCAGCCCTACATGCTGGGGGGTACCAGGAGCTCACCTTGTCCCAGACCAGCCCTACACGCTGGTGGGTACCAGGAGCTCACCTTGTCCCAGACCAGCCCTACATGCTGGTGGGTACCAGGAGCTCACCTTGTCCCAGACCAGCCCTACAGGCTGGTGGGTACCAGGAGCTCACCTTGTCCCAGACCAGCCCTACATGCTGGTGGGTACCAGGAGCTCACCTTGTCCCAGACCAGCTCGGCCCCTTCTCCCTTCTCCTGCAGCTCCGAGCGCAGGGTCTCAATGCTGTGCTGGAACAGCTGGCAGTAGCCCCACACGCCCAGCACCTGCTGGTCCTTCAGACCCACGGCCTTGACCTCCCCCTGGGGGCGCCCTGGGGAGACGGACTCAGTCAGGCACGCACGTTGGAAAGCAAAAACAACATTCACTAGCTATGCATTTCAACGCCATGCAACCGGTCCAACCGGTCTACCTGTGACCACAACATGAGCTTGATAATACCATTTAGGGAGACGTAACAGATTGAGTTTGACTAATATACCATGTGGGGAGACTAACACAGTGAGTTTGACCATACCGTGGGGAGACTAACAGATTGGGTTTGACTATACCATGTGGGTAGACAAACAGTGAGTTTGACTATACCATGTGGGGAGACTAACAGATTGGGTTTGACTATACCATGTGGGTAGACAAACAGTGAGTTTGACTATACCATGTGGGGAGACTAACAGATTGGGTTTGACTATACCATGTGGGGAGACTAACAGATTCCAAACAAATCTGCTTCCCATCACCGGAGAGCGTAGACCTACTGTCTGGCCATTCACTAACCCCAATGCTAAACACATCTGTGCCATTATCATGGTGCCATTATCGAATGAAAATCCAAACCTGGCAACTGTACATCTGTGGAGAAGAGCACCACTACCGCTAAACACTACCAATGATCAGTGGCTACCTTGGCTTTCCAGCTGATGCCAGTCCAGGGGGAGGGGGGCTTTCCTCTTCTTCCATAACTTGTCCATGGTCAGCAGGTACATGATGTCATCTTTAAAGAGCTGGAGACAAAAGGGCACGAAATGTTTAGCAAAAAATAAATCTCAACACCAAGTATAAAAGATAAATAACTGGGTTGCCTTGTCTCCTGGTCCCCGGCGTTATGTTCAGATCACTTTCCCTTGCGGGGGGGGGGGAACACGTCTCTCTCTCTCTCACCTTGTTGAAGAGTTTGGCGGGGTCGTAGCCCGTGGAGCGAGCCCACTCCTTGGTGGAGACGCGCTTGATGTCCCCGTCCGTCTCCGAGGCCATGGCCCGGGCCTCCGTCTCAGCAGGGTTCCCTGAAGGAGGACACAGAGAGACGGTTGGTCCTGGGGTACCGGCCTGACCGGGAGGGCGGGGTGACGTTCACGATGGACTCACATGACGCCTCGGGGTCGGCCGTGTCAGGAGACACTTCCTGGTCGGCGTCCTCCTCTCCGAACAGCTGACTGCGGTCGCCACGGGAACAGGACACAAGTTAAAGACATGAGGTCGGGACAGGATTTCGGTACGAGTGCCCCATCTTACAGTAGCTCAGGAGGTAGAGCGGGTTGGCTGGTAACCTGAAGGTTGTTGGTTCGATCCCCGGCTCCTCCTAGCTGAGTGTCGAGGTGTCCTTGAGCAAGGCACCTAACCCTGACTGTTAGCTCCCGACGAGTTGGCTGTCGCCTTGCATGGTTGACTCCGCCGTCGGTGTGTGAATGTGTGTGTGAATGGTGAATGTGAGGCAATATTGTAAAGCGCTTTGAGTGGCTAATGGTTAGAAAAGCGCTATATAAATGCAGTCCATTTACATTTACATTTACAACAGGCTCTATTGAACGTATGTAGAGCCAGGGTTCATTTGTATGGGATGTTAATAACTATTGATTCATCACCATTAAGAATTTGATTGTTAACGAGATCAACTACAGTTTAAGGAAAAGGCATGAAAGCAAACTGTATTTGTTATAGCCATGTTTACTATCAATCAATTCATTAGGAAGGCTTTCCAGACATACTTGTCTCCAAATATGAATCCAGAAGCGAGGTGGTCTTACTTGAAGAGGTACTTGGCCCAGACAATGCAATGGATGGGCTCCGAAGGAGTGTTTCTAATGGTGCAGCCAGGGAAAGTCTTCTGGGTGGGTTTCGGCTGGCACTCGTAGCACTCGGTGAGTCCCTGTGGTAACATTATGATTAGGATTTAATCAACAACATACAAAAAGGTACAATTCCTCGCCATGCTGAATAGTGGTCATTTTCATATGGGTCACAATGGTTTCCTTGTAAGAACCTGTAAATGGTCCTAACTGCAGATATGCTCACATTAACTAAAGGCAAAAAGGCATAAAGGCGTTCTCTGGCCCAATCCCATTTCTACCCCTTACCCCTTCAAAGCAAGGGGGAGGGGTAAGGGGAAGTGGTAAGGGGTAGAAATGGGATTGGGCTTCTAACTCCAACACCAATGTATTACCTTCTTGATGACCGTGACCTGGCCAAGGTAGCCTGCAGTGCCGCTCTCAATCAGAGGAATGTCAGCTGCCAAACACATCCTGTTCACATGGTTACGGGCAGCTGGGAAGAGACAAGTGTTGATGAGGTTATGTTATTATCTCCCATCTACAGCTTTAACCGCATAGGTGAGCCGTGTTGATAACCACCAGAGCTGCGGAGAAGAGCTCCTACCTCGGTTGTCCAAAGCGTTCATCACCAGCATGAAGTTCCGGAAAAACTCCACGTTGTAATCAGGGCTGCAACACAGACAGATGGGGGTACCACTTGTTATGGGAAATCCCAAATGATTGTTCAGGTTCATATATGTTAATATTTTAGTAGGACATACTTCATGATACTGTCATGGTAGGCAGTAATGTTTGCTGTTGGACAAAACTGAAGTACGCTCTCTTTGGCCACCTGTAACATAAATAGATCAGAAAGGTTGTAATTCATGCTTCTTTCTGCTAGTACAGACATACTTTCAAATAAATAAAATAAAATAAACAGTACAATATTGTTTTTAACAATGATGCATACCTGTGCTTTAGACTTGCCAACATGCTTCTTCTGAAACAAGAACTGCCGATTGAGGTTGCTGACATCAATAATGTCCAAATCAATCTTCAAGATAGGAAACAAATAACAATTTAGACATTCGGTAGAATAACCAAAAATAGGCATTAATATTTGGCCCTGGTTTAAATTAAATACATGCACATTCGATTTTGGGGAGCACTTAAATAAGAACACCTCGCATTATGGGGTCAATACATGCTAACAGTAAACAGTATGTGCAAGTAAGTTATGCGAGGGAAATAATAAGCAGAGTGATGCTCCGTAAAACCCAATTATGCACTGCATGATTCGTTGAGAGAAATATTTAAATATCACGTTATTAATTCCGTGTTGACGTCTGCCATTGGCCAGCTAGCTAGCTATTGTGTTTAGGAAAACGACTACCGGTGCGTTAAAGCGGCGCACAACAAGATGAACATCGGTAAATGCAAGCGGCCCATCTCTGGAATGTGTCGGGGAATACAAGAGTTTACTCGTTAACCGATGAAGCATCTAATGGGTTTTAACGTATGGCCTCCTTGCACTGGGGCTCTGCACAAAGACATGGCGCGTTAGCTAGCTAGCCCACAAAACACAAAAGGTTACCCACCACTTCAATGTTCTTGAAGCCAGTGAGGACGAGGTTCTTCAACAGTTCACAACCGATGCCTCCCGCCCCAACCACCAATACCCGACAGGTGGACAAGGACTCGGCGAGCTCTTTTCGAAGAGAACCCACGAGTTGTACCATGTTGATCGGCGAGTCAGAAGTAGCGCCAGGAGAACACCGGGTAGTAAGCTAGCGGCTATGCTAACAAAATAGAGGGATCTTGGTAACAGGGAAGCGCGAGTAGCGGCGCTGCAGCGCCACGTATAGGGGGCATGGGGAAATGAAATTAACCAAATCTGGCGCAATTATACACAAAAATGATACATACTTATCTGTAGCTATATATAGGCCTATGTAGCTTTATATATAGTTAAAATATATAGAAGAATATCCATATATATGTCGTCTAATATACGTCTAAATATGCATTACTTAGTTGTTGACTTGACTACGTTTTTTTTAATATATTTCACATTTTTTGAGCTTCTGGAAGTTTGGTCACTGACCTTTGGTTAAAAGAGTTTTAGGTCTCGACCTAAAAGAGTTTTAGGTCAGTGACCTAAAACTCCTAATTCCAACTACTATATATATCTACTTTTCAGCTTTCATCATGCACATCTACAATGTCACCACACAAGGAGTAAGTAACCCTTTTTTCGTTTTTATTAGAAGGCATGTGCATGTCTTATGTGTTGCATGTGAAATATTCAGCTTATTTGATCTCATCCAAAGAACTAATTTCAATATTAAAACGCAATTCACAATCCCTGGGTGGCTCACCCTGCCAATCCTTCTTTCCTGTCCGTCTTCAGTCTCCTGTCAATCAAGGCAAAAAAGAGCCGCAAAAAATAGTTATTTTATTTCTTCATTAGACGTACAGGGGGTCAAAAATCGAGGGTTCTTCATGTGATTTACATTTTCTCCATAACGTTGGAGGTTCTGTGTCTCGGGCTTCCAGCGTATCCATCTCCGCGTCGGGCCCCCGGCCCTTCAGTCTCCCATCGGCTCACAGGTGAGGGGCCAATCGAGGGTCCCGAATGAGCTTCTCTTTAAGGGCCAGGTGCTTCTGGGGAGTGATTTCCTTGTGTCTGCACACACAGACACACACGCAAACAAAGACACACACACACACACACACACACACACACACACACACACACACACACACAAATATATGACATTCATTTTTGTCAAGCTACGATGATCTTTGTAAGGTGCGTGTGTTACCTCGACTGGCGTTGTTTGATGACCCCTATCTTGAAGACGGTCTCGGAGCAGTAGGCGTGGTAGCGCTCCTCCTCCTCCTTACTCATGTTCAGCTGGTTGATCTGGTACCGCTGCTGTTCGTGCTGAAGCGCCTGGGTCTCCTATAGGGTACAACGGACAAACCTCAGAGCTTTGTACCGCCATATCCTTTTGTATCGCTACATACCGTTGCTGTCAATGTTTTGGAGCAGTAAACCTGAACATTGAGTTATGCGATGACTTACATTTAAGGTCAGAAGTTCAAATCCAGTATTTAGTTCCCACGTAAATTTGACGGGGGGGGATGAACCGATCCCCCAGTCCGTTGGCGTCTGTGTGAGCCGTACCTTATCGTACCGGGCCTGGAGGATCTTGTCCTGCTCGATCATCCTCATTCTCTGGTTGGCCAGGCAGTCCTCCAGCACCTTCTGGGCCTGCTGGGAGCTCAGGACCTCTGGGTCGCCCATCCGGGCCAGGAACGGGGCCAGGAGGTCGATTTCCTTCTTAACCTGCTTCTGGCTCTCCTCCTGGGCGCGTATCTACGGGTGCGGTGTGGGGAGAGGTTTAACTCCCCGAGGATACTAACCACAAACAATTGGGGGGAAGATGTTGTTGTTCTCTTCTTCGTATGATGATTACGATGATTATGATGATTATGATGATTAGAATATTTATGATGATGACGATTACTATTATTATTGGATGGAATCATTGTTGTTGTTTATAACAGTTACAATACATGGTTGTGGATACAACACATTTACATTAAAACTACATAAAATATTTGTGTGTTTGTGTGTGTGTGTGTGTGTGTGTGTGTGTGTGTGTGTGTGTGTGTGTGTGTGTGTGTGTGTGTGTGTGTGAGTTTGCATGTGTGTGTGTGTATGTGTGCGTGCGTTTCACACCATGTCTTCTCTGTAGCGTTGGACCTTCTCATTGCGAGCTGTGTCGTAGATGGAGATTCGAAGCTCAGGGTTTCTCTCCTCTCTTTCTCTGGTGGCTAGGATCTCTCTCACCTGCACACACACGCACACACACACACACAGACACACACACACAAATACACACATACACACACAAAAACACCTGTGCTTGAAATATATCAATAGTTGTTGGTACCATTGCTAATGCTACCATACGCACATACACAGGACATAGACATAGGATGTACACACGGATGACAACGTGAAGGCACCTCAGTCTCTGAGTGTTTGATCTGTAGAGCGACTTTCTCCTCCTCATCCATCAGGGCTGTCAGCATCTCATACAGATACACATTCTTGGGAGGGTCTTCGTGCGGGTCCCCCTGAACACACACACGCACACACATATAAGTGGACCGGGCACAAACATACATGCACGCACACACATGCATGCATGCATGCACTCACACACACACACACACACACACACACACACACACACACACACAATTACACGTGCATCCACAAACATACAGATTAAAATAATATTGGCAACACAACAACCTAGTTGATGTGTGATCAATGTATACAATCTGTGTGTTGTTTGTGTTCCTTCCGGTCTCTCTTCTTTACTGGGTGCCACTGGGTACTGGTTCTCTCTACCTGGTAGCCGGTCTCTCCCTGGTGGGTGTCTTTACCGGGATCTCTTTACTGGGTACCACGGGGTACTGGGTGTCTCTACCTGGTAGCCGGTCTCTCCCTGGCGGGTCTCTTTACTGGGATCTCTTTACTGGGTACCACGGGGTACTGGGTGTCTCTACCTGGTAGCCGGTGACCATGCCGGGCCTCCAGCTCTCCGCCCGCTGGCCGTCCGGTAACACCCTGGGTTTGACGAAGCTCCTCCGGACGGGGATGATGCGGTCGTCCTCCAGGTGGAAGGTCACCTCGATGCTCCCCTCGGCGAATAGGAACACCCGCTCCGCCACGTCCTCCCTGGCCGCCTTGGCCGCGTCCCGGTGGAAGCGCTCCACCACTCTCTGCACGGATTGAACAGCGGGAAACGGCAAACCCACACAGTTGACCAATAAGGACTATACTGACTAGAACATTGATCTTTATTATGAAAGGTGCGTTACATGTCGATCCCGTCCATCTTTGAGCCTACGTTTGTGGAGGGCAGATAGCTCAGCTAGCTGTTCTGTATAGAGCTATGTGGGCATTGATAGCTCAGCTAGCTGTTCTGTATAGAGCTATGTGGGCATTGATAGCTCAGCTAGCTGTTCTGTATAGAGCTATGTGGGCATTGATAGCTCAGCTAGCTGTTCTGTATAGAGCTATGTGGGCATTGATAGCTCAGCTAGCTGTTCTGTATAGAGCTATGTGGGCATTGATAGCTCAGCTAGCTGTTCTGTATAGAGCTATGTGGGCATTGATAGCTCAGCTAGCTGTTCTGTATAGAGCTATGTGGGCATTGATAGCTCAGCTAGCTGTTCTGTATAGAGCTATGTGGGCATTGATAGCTCAGCTAGCTGTTCTGTATAGAGCTATGTGGGCATTGATAGCTCAGCATGTATTGCAGTTATTTGAGTTTCCCACTAATAACACATCCGGCCTTGTAATAAATCCCCGTTAAAAGCTGTTGGTAGTTCACTCGACCTTCCCACAAACACACAAACACAGTGAAAGGGAGACATGTAGAAATGGCTTTGTGGGGTCCTGTGATCTTAGCCTACACAGGGTTTGAATGTGATGTGCTGGTGTTGTACGGTAGCTTCCGTCTGGACGTGAGCACCTCCAGTGGCCGACCGCCCGGCTCCTCGCTGCCGCCCTCCGGGCTCCGAGCGTAGAAGACGTGTCGGGAATAGAGCAGGTCGTCCCGGTGGTCAAAGGTCTCCTCCATCTGCCCCGGGGACTCCACCCTCCGCAGCAGCCCGTCGGGGCACGCCCTGCTGTGGAAGTCCATCCGGCGCTCCGTCCCGGGGGCCAGGGACACGTAGCTGTGGGCTGAGACGGCCACACACACACGATGATCACGCCACACACACACAGGACCATCACACCACACACACACGACGATCACGCCACACACACACAGGACCATCACACCACACACACGCCCATCACAGCACACACACACGACGATCACACCACACACACACGACGATCACGCCACACACACACGACGATCACGCCACACACAGGACCATCACACCACTGAGAGAGACTTCAGGGAGGAGATGAGGAACTGAGCCCAGGTTGCTGCTGTTGCTTTCAATCGTACTCAACATAGTTCTCAGATTCGTGAAACACAATGAATTTGAAGATTAATCCAGCCAAATAATTCAGCTGTTATTATAATTCGGGTAGTAAGAAAAAGGAAATCACTAAAACAGCAAAAAGTTATTACTGATAGACAACAATTATATTTGACAAAGCCATTTAAAAAAGACAGGACATTTTTCGATGACAGCCGAAAAGCTTGAAAGAAGGTTTACTTTTGAGTTTGAGTTTGCAGCCGGGACTAAAGCGTTCTATGGTGACGTTGGTGGCTCTCTGCAGCTCCCTCTCCTCCAGGTGGTCCAGTCTGTTCTGGAACCACTCCCTCACCACGTCCACCTCCTCACCTAACACACACACACACACACACACACACACGTACCCACACACACTCACGTACCCACACACACACACACGTACCCACACACACTCACGT
This sequence comes from Gadus chalcogrammus, assembly GCF_026213295.1. Taxonomy (NCBI): domain Eukaryota; kingdom Metazoa; phylum Chordata; class Actinopteri; order Gadiformes; family Gadidae; genus Gadus; species Gadus chalcogrammus. The sequence goes on from NC_079420.1 coordinate 2,540,035, forward strand.
ACCCACACACACACACGTACCCAGACACACACACGTACCCACACACACGTACCCACACACACGTACCCACACACACGTACACACACACACACACACACACACACACACACACACACACACACACACACACACACACACACACACACACACACACACACACACACACACACACACACACACACACACACACACACACACACACACACACACACACACATTTATTGCACATTTATCGTCAAGTCTCTGTGTTAATGTTAGTATATGAAGGGAAAGCGACCCTTTAGGGGCCTCTGTATGTAGGTGGTCTCTATGAGCCTTACACTCCAGGTCTGTGTATGTGGTGAGGCGCGTCACCAGGCCGTCTGGAAGCAGGTAGGGGGTGAACTGCTCCAGCTTAGCCTTACGGTACTGGGTGCATCTGGAGCCCCCGGGCCAGCGTCTCTCCAGGTCTGAAAGACATCCAACATGTCAAGGAGGGGGGATCTCTGGATGTGGCTCATGGACTTAAGCTGTGGGAGTGACCCTGCTGGAATCCTCAGTAAGAAGCAGTGCTGAAAGTATGAAATGGTTTTCCCACTAAGATGAGTAATGGGGGGTTGTATCCGCGGTAAACAGCAGTACAGCACAAGCGGTGGCATACGACCCCATATGACTGTTAACCCATGGCCATGTTTGCGCTGTGGTCACTGGGGTCACTATGTGGGCACTGGCAGCATGCGTCATGGAGACACAGTGTTTACCTGCCAAGGATGTGTGTTGTTCTTCTAAGATGATTAGGGAGTCTCTCGGTGAACCTCTGTGCTTATCTTGAGTACAATCGACAGGTACCTAGCAGTGTTTGTAATGAATGGGCAGTGCTGTGTGCTATATATACACCACATGTTACCGTTCACAGCCGGAACAAGTCAGTGATGCAAGTCATAGGATAAACACAAAATATACAATGGCTGGTGAGAAAATCGTGCACAGATATCGTTTTTTAGAGGCATAGGTCATGCATACAGTACACATAGTTAAAACAGATATCTTAAATTTAACATGACATTATATCCAGGGCTATTTGTTCTTGCTGCCTCAATGTTTAATTCAACATGTTAATTTCCCTCTATACTTCACAATATCCATCAAACGCCTCAGAGATATGATAGGCATTGCAAGAGTGCAAAACATGCCTCGAAACGCAAACACTACAAAAGACAGTTTGTTGATAAAATCTTGGGATGCGTGCTTAAAAAACCAAAGTTAAGGCAATTCAACCAGCAACTCTTTAAGTCTGTGAAAACATGCATAGGAGGGAGTTCAAGTGGAAAACACGGTTGGGGCCGTCCTGGGTTTTTCCAAACCCGTTGGAAAGACGTGCGTCTTGCGACGACGTACCTTGTTTGGAGAGAGCGACGGTGTCCACCCAGGACCTCGGCATCTCAAAGGGCTTGGGCTCCTCGGACCACTCCTCCTGGGAGAGAGAGAGAGAGACACGTCGCGGCCGCAGCGGAGCAGAGAGGAAACCAAACAACGTACCGCACGCCGGGCCGAACCGTACGCACACACCCTCTCAACACACGCATAAAACACGCATACGCAACTCTTTGTGTTTTTTAATTTGCGTTCATTCATGAGAAGGACAGAAGCAAGGGAAAGACCCTCATTTCTTTCCCTACCACCTGTATTACCCTTACCACACAAATGAGAATAAAAAGGAACACTGAGATAGGAGGGAAAGAGGGTAGATACCATAATAGGCCGTTTATCAGCACCATCCCCTATCATTGATAGCAAATATATTATTGAGCTGGAAAAAACAATCTTGTTGCTTCACAGCAACAGTTTTTCTAAATGTATACTATACTAGACTACACACACGCGCACACACACACACACACACATGCACACACACACACACACAGAAGAAAACAAGGCGCCAGTACACATACCTCCTCCTCCAGCTCTTCCTCCTCCTCCTTTTCAGTTATTCTGAACAGAACCGACTCCCACATGGTAGTATCCCCAAGGTCATACTCCATGTCCTACACACACGCAGACGCAGACGCAGACGCAGACACAGACACAGACACAGACACAGACACAGACACAGACACAGACACAGACACAGACACAGACACACACACACACACACACACACACACACACACACACACACACACACACACACACACACACACACACACACACACACAGTTACCATAGGGGGGGGGTTCTGCTGATTAGAAATGAGAAGCTTTAGGCTGGCTACAAAGGAACCCTCAAACTACACAATTTAATGAAATGGGTCGTAGGGGTTCGACCCTAAGGAGAGCAGATTGGGTCGGCAGCCACTCCCATGCACAGCACGGTGCGTTTACGGTGTTATAACCTTCTACCAGAGCAGACCGCGCTACCGGTGTGCCCCCAGCCCTCCACTGGACCCTAGGACGGAGGTACGGAGAAGCCGTCTTACACTTGATGTCGAAGCGGCTCTTCATGGTCATGCTGAAGATGTGCATGCGCAGGTTGGCCGCCGCCGTGACGAAGTCCAGGGCCGCCGCGTCGTCCTGGCAACGGCGAGAGGGAGGAGGGAGGGAGGAAGGTTTAGACCCCAGGCATTTGAGGGCAGATTATTTGTGTGTTGAGGCAAATAAAAGTGTCTTCATAAAGACGGTCCATTCATTGTTTTATTGTGATTCATTTAACCATACATTGCCATTTTAATTAGGGGTGTGAACAACTCAAATTTCTCATGGTCGAATAATCAGTGGGTGGTATGAACGAATAATCGATTATTCGATGTGTACCGACAATCACAAATGCAGCCATGGATAATCGGCAAGAAATCACTTAATATCTTAAACGCAATAAAACAACTACCTGCTAATTAGTTCCAGTCAAATTGTCTGTTCAGCCTTCAAAACGAGAGCTGGTAAATTGTAAAAGATGCATTAAACTGTAATCAGAAAACGCGGTTATAGACCCTATAGTATCTGTGGTATAAAGGCTGGGACGAATTTCTAATTATAAATATGTACACTTTATGTTGAAAGTATAGACGGTCGCGATTCCCATTGAAATAAATGGCGCGGTGATTCGGAACGTTAGCTCTCTGGTTCATATCTGAGCGGACTACAATAACTCTGGTTGCCAAGTCGAAGCGAAGGTCCGTCCTATTTACTGGAGTCAACAGCGTTTCCGTTGCATAAGAGCCTTAAGGGTGGGTAATGATTGTTCCAGGCGTTACCAGGGAAACAAAGTTATGGCTCACGAAAAACTTTATATTTGGATTGTAAAACATGGTATAAGCGGGATAATGCCCTTCGAGGTGTCCCACATTAGTTCCGTCCGTTAATTCTTGTTTATTTGAATGGGAAAAAATTTTAACTGTCCAAATGTTAAAAATCGACTTTGCCCCTCGGGAACGAATAATCTGATATTATGCCCCATCCCTAATTTTAATCCGTTCCATTTTTCATGAATTAGTTTGAAGATTACTTGATAACGACTGCATAAATGGACAATAAATAAAGAAATTATAGAATATGGAAGTGCAGCACATCAATTGTTCTGCTCCACATGCTGGTGGGTACCAGGAGCTCACCTTGTCCCAGACCAGCCCTACACGCTGGTGGGTACCAGGAGCTCACCTTGTCCCAGACCAGCCCTACATGCTGGTGTGTACCAGGAGCTCACCTTGTCCCAGACCAGCTCGGCCCCTTCTCCCTTCTCCTGCAGCTCCGAGCGCAGGGTCTCAATGCTGTGCTGGAACAGCTGGCAGTAGCCCCACACGCCCAGCACCTGCTGGTCCTTCAGACCCACGGCCTTGACCTCCCCCTGGGGGCGCCCTGGGGAGACGGACGCAGTCAGGCACGCACGTTGGAAAGCAAAAACAACATTCACTAGCTATGCATTTCAACGCCATGTAACCGGTCCAACCGGTCTACCTGTGACCACAACATGGGTTGGACCATACCGTGGGGAGACTAACAGATTGAGTTTGACTATACCATGTGGGGAGACTAACAGTGAGTTTGACCATACCGTGGGGAGACTAACACAGTGAGTTTGACTATACCATGTGGGGAGACTAACACAGTGAGTTTGACTATACCATGTGGGGAGACTAACACAGTGAGTTTGACTATACCATGTGGGGAGACTAACACAGTGAGTTTGACTATACCATGTGGGGAGACTAACACAGTGAGTTTGACTATACCATGTGGGGAGACTAACACAGTGAGTTTGACTATACCATGTGGGGAGACTAACACAGTGAGTTTGACTATACCATGTGGGGAGACTAACACAGTGAGTTTGACTATACCATGTGGGGAGACCAACAGATTGGGTTTGACTATACCATGTGGGGAGACAAACAGATTCCAAACAAATCTGCTTCCCATCGCCGGAGAGTGAAGACCTAACTGTCTGACAATTCACTAACCCCAATGCTAAACACATCTGTGCCATTATCAGGGTGCCATTATCGAATGAAAAGCAAAACTGGACTCCTGGCAACTGTAGATCTGTGGAGAAGAGCACCACTACCGCTAAACACTACCAATGATCAGCAGCTACCTTGGCTTTCCAGCTGATGCCAGTCCAGGGGGAGGGGGGCTTTCCTCTTCTTCCATAACTTGTCCATGGTCAGCAGGTACATGATGTCATCTTTAAAGAGCTGGAGACAAAAGGGCACGAAATGTTTCGCAAAAAATAAATCTCAACACCAAGTATAAAAGATAAATAACTGGGTTGCCTTGTCTCCTGGTCCCCGGCGTTATGTTCAGATCACTTTCCCTTGCGGGGGGGGGAACACGTCTCTCTCTCTCTCTCACCTTGTTGAAGAGTTTGGCGGGGTCGTAGCCCGTGGAGCGAGCCCACTCCTTGGTGGAGACGCGCTTGATGTCCCCGTCCGTCTCCGAGGCCATGGCCCGGGCCTCCGTCTCAGCAGGGTTCCCTGAAGGAGGACACAGAGAGACGGTTGGTCCCGGGGTACCGGCCTGACCGGGAGGGCGGGGTGACGTTCACGATGGACTCACATGACGCCTCGGGGTCGGCCGTGTCCGGAGACACTTCCTGGTCGGCGTCCTCCTCTCCGAAGAGCTGACTGCGGTCGCCATGGGAACAGGACACAAGTTAAAGAAATGAGGTCGGGACAAGGTTTCAGTACGAGTGCCCCATCTTATAACAGGCCCTACTGATCGTATGTATGTAGAGCCAGGGGTCATTTGTATGGGATGTTAATAACTATTGATTCATCGCCATTAAGAATTCGATTGTTAACAAGATCAACTACAGTTTAAGGAAAATGCATGAAAGCAAAGTAGATTTGTTATAGCCATGTTTACTATCAATCAATTCATTAGGAAGGCTTTCCAGACATACTTGTCTCCAAATATGAATCCAGAAGCGAGGTGTTCTTACTTGAAGAGGTACTTGGCCCAGACAATGCAATGGATGGGCTCCGAAGGAGTGTTTCTGATGGTGCAGCCAGGGAAAGTCTTCTGGGTGGGTTTCGGCTGGCACTCGTAGCACTCAGTGAGTCCCTGTGGTGACATTATGATTAGGATTTAATAAACATACAAACAGATCCCAGAAAAGGCAACAAAAAGGTACAATTCCTAGCAATGCTGAATAGTGGTCATTTTCACAGGGGTCACAATGGTATCTTTGTAAGAACCTGTAAATGGTCCTAGCTGCAGATATGCTCACTACATTAACTAATTGCAAAAAGGCATAAAGGCGTTATCTAACTCCAACACCAATGTATTACCTTCTTGATGACTGTGACCTGGCCAAGATAGCCCGCAGTGCCGCTCTCAATCAGAGGAATGTCAGCTGCCAAACACATCCTGTTCACATGGTTACGGGCAGCTGGAAAGAGACAAGTGTTGATGAGGTTATGTTATTATCTCCCATCTAGAGCTTTAACCGCATAGGTGAGCCGTGTTGATAACCACCAGAGCTGCGGAGAAGAGCTCCTACCTCGGTTGTCCAAAGCGTTCATCACCAGCATGAAGTTCCGGAAAAACTCCACGTTGTAATCAGGGCTGCAACACAGACAGATGGGGTGCACCACTTGTTATGGGAAATCCCAAATGATTGTTCAGGTTCATACATGTTAATTTTTTAGTAGGACATACTTCATGATACTGTCATGGTAGGCAGTAATGTTTGCTGTTGGACAAAACTGAAGTACGCTCTCTTTGGCCACCTGTAACATAAATAGATCAGAAAGGTTGTAATTCATGCTTCTTTCTGCTAGTACAGACATACTTTCAAATAAATAAAATAAAATAAACAGTACACTATTGTTTTTAACAATGATACATACCTGTGCTTTAGACTTGCCAACATGCTTCTTCTGAAACAAGAACTGCCGATTGAGGTTGCTGACATCAATAATGTCCAAATCAATCTTCAAGATAGGAAACAAATAACAATTTAGACATTCGGTAGAATAACCAAAAATAGGCATTAATATTTGCCCCTGGTTTAAATTAAATACATGCACATTCGATTTTGGGGAGCACTTAAATAAGAACACCTCGCATTATGGGGTTAATACATGCCAACAGTAAACAGTATGTGCAAGTAAGTTATGCGAGGGAAATAATAAGCAGAGTGATTCTCCGTAAAACCCAATTATGCACTGCATGATTCGTTGAGAGAAATATTTAAATATCACGTTATTAATTCCGTGTTGACGTCTGCCATTGGCCAGCTAGCTAGCTATTGTGTTTAGGAAAACGACTACCGGTGCGTTAAAGCGGCGCACAACAAGATGAACATCGGTAAATGCAAGCGGCCCATCTCTGGAATGTGTCGGGGAATACAAGAGTTTACTCGTTAACCGATGAAGCATCTAATGGGTTTTAACGTACGGCCTCCTTGCACTGGGGCTCTGCACAAAGACATGGCGCGTTAGCTAGCTAGCCCACAAAACACAAAAGGTTACCCACCACTTCAATGTTCTTGAAGCCAGTGAGGACGAGGTTCTTCAACAGTTCACAACCGATGCCTCCCGCCCCAACCACCAATACCCGACAGGTGGACAAGGACTCGGCGAGCTCTTTTCGAAGAGAACCCACGAGTTGTACCATGTTGATCGGCGAGTCAGAAGTAGCGCCAGGAGAACACCGGGTAGTAAGCTAGCGGCTATGCTAACAAAATAGAGGGTTCTTGGTAACAGGGAAGCGCGAGTAACGGCGCTGCAGCGCCACGTATAGGGGGCATGGGGAAATGAAATTAACCAAATCTGGCGCAATTATACGCAAAAATGATACATACTTATATGTAGCTATATATAGGCCTATGTAGCTTTATATATAGTTAAAATATATAGAAGAATATCCATATATATGTCGTCTAATGTACGTCTAAATATCCATTACTTAGTTGTTGACTTGACTAGGTTTTTTTGATATATTTCACATTTTTTGAGCTTCTGGAAGTTTGGTCACTGACCTTTCGTTAAAAGAGTTTTAGGTCTCGACCTAAAAGAGTTTTAGGTCAGTGACCTAAAACTCCTAATTCCAGCTACTATATATATCTGCTTTTCAGCTTTCATCATGCACATCTACAATGTCACCACACAAGGAGTAACTAACCCTTTTTTCGTTTTTATTAGAAGGCATGTGCATGTCTTATGTGTTGCATGTGAAATATTCAGCTTATTTGATCTCATCCCAAGAACTAATTTCAATATTAAAACGCAATTCTCAGTCCCTGGGTGGCTCACCCTGCCAATCCTCCTTTCCCGTCCGTCTCCTGTCAATCAAGGCAAAAAAGAGCCGCAAAAAATAGAGTTATTTTATTTCTTTATTAGACGTACAGGGGGTCTGAATCGAGGGTTCTTCATGTGATTTACATTTTCTCCATAACGTTGGAGGTTCTGTGTCTCGGGCTTCCAGCGTATCCATCTCCGCGTCGGGGCCCCGGCCCTTCAGTCTCCCATCGGCTCACAGGTGAGGGGCCAATCGAGGGTCCCGAATGAGCTTCTCTTTAAGGGCCAGGTGCTTCTGGGGAGTGATTTCCTTGTGTCTGCACACACAGACACACACAGACACACACACACACACACACACACACACACACACACACACACACACACACACACACACACACACACACACACACACACATATATGACATTCATTTTGTCAAGCTACGATGATCTTTGTAAGGTGCGTGTGTTACCTCGACTGGCGCTGTTTGATGACCCCTATCTTGAAGACGGTCTCAGAGCAGTAGGCGTGGTACCGCTCCTCCTCCTCCTTACTCATGTTCAGCTGGTTGATCTGGTACCGCTGCTGTTCGTGCTGAAGCGCCTGGGTCTCCTATAGGGTACAACGGACAAACCTCAGAGCTTTGTACCGCCATATCCTTTTGTATCGCTACGTACCGTTGCTGTCAAGGTTTTGGAGCAGTAAACCTGAACATTGAGTTATGCGATGACTTACATTTAAGGTCAGAAGTTCAAATCCAGTATTTAGTTCCCACGTAAATTTGACGGGGGGGGGATGAACCGATCCCCCAGTCCGTTGGCGTCTGTGTGAGCCGTACCTTATCGTACCGGGCCTGGAGGATCTTGTCCTGCTCGATCATCCTCATTCTCTGGTTGGCCAGGCAGTCCTCCAGCACCTTCTGGGCCTGCTGGGAGCTCAGGACCTCTGGGTCGCCCATCCGGGCCAGGAACGGGGCCAGGAGGTCGATTTCCTTCTTAACCTGCTTCTGGCTCTCCTCCTGGGCGCGTATCTACGGGTGCGGTGTGGGGAGAGGTTTAACTCCCCGAGGATACTAACCACAAACAATTGGGGGGAAGATGTTGTTGTTCTCTTCTTCGTATGATGATTACGATGATTATGATGATTATGATGATTAGAATATTTATGATGATGACGATTACTATTATTATTGGATGGAATCATTGTTGTTGTTTATAACAGTTACAATACATGGTTGTGGATACAACACATTTACATTAAAACTACATAAAATATTTGTGTGTTTGTGTGTGTGTGTGTGTGTGTGTGTGTGTGTGTGTGTGTGTGTGTGTGTGTGTGTGTGTGTGTGTGTGTGAGTTTGCATGTGTGTGTGTGTATGTGTGCGTGCGTTTCACACCATGTCTTCTCTGTAGCGTTGGACCTTCTCATTGCGAGCTGTGTCGTAGATGGAGATTCGAAGCTCAGGGTTTCTCTCCTCTCTTTCTCTGGTGGCTAGGATCTCTCTCACCTGCACACACACGCACACACACACACACATACACACACACACAAATACACACATACACACACAAAAACACCTGTGCTTGAAATATATCAATAGTTGTTGGTACCATTGCTAATGCTACCATACGCACATACACAGGACATACACATAGGATATTCACACGGATGACAACGTGAAGGCACCTCAGTCTCTGAGTGTTTGATCTGTAGAGCGACTTTCTCCTCCTCATCCATCAGGGCTGTCAGCATCTCATACAGATACACATTCTTGGGAGGGTCTTCGTGCGGGTCCCCCTGAACACACACACGCACACACATATAAGTGGACCGGGCACAAACATACATGCACGCACACACATGCATGCATGCATGCACTCACACACACACACACACACACACACACACACACACACACAATTACACGTGCATCCACAAACATACAGATTAAAATAATATTGGCAACACAACAACCTAGTTGATGTGTGATCAATGTATACAATCTGTGTGTCTTTTGTGTTCCTTCCGGTCTCTCTTCTTTACTGGGTGCCACTGGGTACTGGTTCTCTCTACCTGGTAGCCGGTCTCTCTCTTCCGGTCTCTCTACCTGGTAGCCGGTCTCTCCCTGGCGGGTCTCTTTACTGGGATCTCTTTACTGGGTACCACGGGGTACTGGGTGTCTCTACCTGGTAGCCGGTGACCATGCCGGGCCTCCAGCTCTCCGCCCGCTGGCCGTCCGGTAACACCCTGGGTTTGACGAAGCTCCTCCGGACGGGGATGATGCGGTCGTCCTCCAGGTGGAAGGTCACCTCGATGCTCCCCTCGGCGAATAGGAACACCCGCTCCGCCACGTCCTCCCTGGCCGCCTTGGCCGCGTCCCGGTGGAAGCGTTCCACCACTCTCTGCACGGATTGAACAGCGGGAAACGGCAGACCCACACAGTTGACCAATAAGGACTATACTGACTAGAACATTGATCTTTATTATGAAAGGTGCGTTACATGTCGATCCCGGCCATCTTTGAGCCTACGTTTGTGGAGGGCCGATAGCTCAGCTAGCTGTTCTGTATAGAGCTATGTGGGCATTGATAGCTCAGCTAGCTGTTCTGTATAGAGCTATGTGGGCATTGATAGCTCAGCTAGCTGTTCTGTATAGAGCTATGTGGGCATTGATAGCTCAGCTAGCTGTTCTGTATAGAGCTATGTGGGCATTGATAGCTCAGCTAGCTGTTCTGTATAGAGCTATGTGGGCATTGATAGCTCAGCTAGCTGTTCTGTATAGAGCTATGTGGGCATTGATAGCTCAGCTAGCTGTTCTGTATAGAGCTATGTGGGCATTGATAGCTCAGCTAGCTGTTCTGTATAGAGCTATGTGGGCATTGATAGCTCAGCTAGCTGTTCTGTATAGAGCTATGTGGGCATTGATAGCTCAGCTAGCTGTTCTGTATAGAGCTATGTGGGCATTGATAGCTCAGCATGTATTGCAGTTATTTGAGTTTCCCACTAATAACACATCCGGCCTTGTAATAAATCCCCGTTAAAAGCTGTTGGTAGTTCACTTCGCTTTGTGGGGTCCTGTGATCTTAGCCTTCCCGGGGTTTGAATGTGATGTGCTGGTGTTGTACGGTAGCTTCCGTCTGGACGTGAGCACCTCCAGTGGCCGACCACCCGGCTCCTCGCTGTCCCCCTCCGGGCTCCGAGCGTAGAAGACGTGTCGGGAGTAGAGCAGGTCGTCCCGGTGGTCAAAGGTCTCCTCCATCTGCCCCGGGGACTCCACCCTCCGCAGCAGCCCGTCGGGGCACGCCCTGCTGTGGAAGTCCATCCGCCGCTCCGTCCCGGGGGCCAGGGACACGTAGCTGTGGGCTGAGACGGCCACACACACACAACCATCACGCCACACACACACAGGACCATCACACCACACACACGCCCATCACAGCACACACACACGACGATCACACCACACACACATAACCATCACACACCACACACACACGACGATCACGCCACACACAGGACCATCACACCACACACACAAGCGACCATCACACCACAGAGAGAGACTTCAGGGAGGAGATGAGGAACTGAGCCCAGGTTGCTGCTGTTGCTTTCAATCGTACTCAACATAGTTCTCAGATTCGTGAAACACAATGAATTTGAAGATTAATCCAGCCAAATAATTCAGCTGTTATTATAATTCGGGTAGTAAGAAAAAGGAAATCACTAAAACAGCACAACGTTATTACTGATAGACAACAATTATATTTGACAAAGCCATTTAAAAAAGACAGGACATTTTTCGATGACAGCCGAAAAGCTTGAAAGAAGATTTACTTTTGAGTTTGAGTTTGCAGCCGGGACTAAAGCGTTCTATGGTGACGTTGGTGGCTCTCTGCAGCTCCCTCTCCTCCAGGTGGTCCAGTCTGTTCTGGAACCACTCCCTCACCACGTCCACCTCCTCACCTAACACACACACACACACACACACACACACACACACACACACACACACACACACACACACACACACACACACACACACACACACACACACACACACAC
>NC_079420.1:2556810-2591810 GCF_026213295.1 Gadus chalcogrammus
CGATAACCAACAGCTGTTTTTCGTGAGGTGAGTTGTGCTGGTAGGAGCTTGGACATTCGGACAAGTTCACCGGCTTGGTCCGGCCGAATCTGGATTTGGTGGGAGAGAGGACAAAAACCAATAAATATCAATGTTTATTTAGGATTCTTGAGCAAGTAATTATAGATTATGCCTTATTGAACTGTACCTGTAACCTCATATACGCAACCATGACTCACTGACTGACTGACACACTCTGTCAACAAGTATAGAGATTCTTGTTGATTCCAAATCAATGTACACATGGTTATAGAACAAATCATGTGGTGGGTTTTACTGACCAACAACTAGACGTTGTTCTGATTTTGTAGTATTTCATGCATTATCTTTTGAAAAATAAGAAAAACGGCAGAAACGTGAGTTCCATATATGTACCGTGGCATATTGGGCCGTGGGATCACTTGTGAAAATCTGTGCGCACGTGTGTTTATAGACTCAGGACCAAATGGCCTACTCAAAGTGACCAATAGAGGCACAGAGGTGAATGATCTGAGGTAACCCATTGTAGAGCAAGTCTATGGGGTCAGTTGTGTATTTCTGTGTGAGTGTGTGCGTGCGTGCATGCCTGTGTGTGTGTGTGTGTGTGTGTGTGAGAGAGATCTCACGGGGTGTCTCCAGGACTGGTTGTATTGATGTTGACAGTCTTCTCCCCATCCAGCAGCTCTTGGGGGCTGAGTTCTTTCTGTTCTATACCTCCCCCCTCATCCTCCTTTTCCTCCAGCTCCAACAGGGTCTCCATACCTTCATTAAGAAAATACAATTCCAAACGTGTTTGCTCATTAGAATTGTATGCTTAGGAGAAAGTTAGATAAACTGGGCAAGGTTGGTCTCTCCTTTAACTGTTATTGTTTGTTATTGGTTAGCCTTAATATGTGTTCTTCATCGTCCTCTTTGATAAAACACATACGTTGCACCTTGCAGTATCCTTCCACATTTTCACATCATATTATTGACTTTCTTGTTTACTGTTTTAAATACAACCAATAATTCCTTTAATCTTCAATAGACTACGTCAATGGTTAATGTGAACTATCAGATCATGATGTATTGTCTTTACTGTGAAAGCTGATGGAATTATGCGACTCAGTTTCAATATTTTCTCTTGGACTGGTCTAAATGTGTTTGTTTGTTATTTGTTTCAGAAATGTTGTAGTATCAGCTAACCTGCAGTATTACGTTTTTCTCAGTCGCTTTGGTACATTTCTCGAATCATCCTGAACATTTGCAAAACCGTAAATGCATTTCTCAAAACAATTCGTACAAATAGCAAAACACCATGGATCACCTGCAAAAGCCAGTCTCTTGCTCAAAATCCTTAGTTCATCTCACAAAAGTAAATATCTGTGTCAATGAACATCAGTGCCATCAGAATGACAAGTCCTTTTGTCATTGTGTACGGATAAGACAGTCAAATTGTAACACCATAGTGCATGTGGGAGATTGATTGCAAGAGACTGGACAAGATTCTCATTTACGCTTTGACTGTTTGTACTGTAATTTGTTGACAGACCATGTCATTGCTAGAAATGTGAACATAGGACAATCTCCTTAGGGTAAACTGTACATGCATTGCTGTAGGAATTACAATGCAGTCTTCCTACACCTCCTGACGTTCCTGTCTGTTGGGCAACAAATTCTCATTCTCACGCAGCCTCACTCCTCTTCCTCTACTTCTTCTCTCTGGCTGTTGACCCCGTCCAATTCCTTGTCCTTCCATTGTGACACAATGTAACTTTGTGTTGTGCTCCAGCTATATATATACTTGCCAGTTCATGGTTCATGAACTTCATGAGATGCACCTTTGAGCTATTTCATTAAACTGGTAGATCGTTGGTTGATCTATCACACATTTACTTTCTTTAGAGAAAGTCAAGATTCACCTGGTGGCAATTTACCAATTCAGGACAGATTTAGAAGAAAAGTCGAATGCAAATGTATAGAAATATGCTTGACATATTAGGACAACGATTTTGCATGTCAAGACTTATGCAATGAACCAATGCCTTAATGTTGTGGGGGTGAGACTACTCAATAGAGACCCATTACAATACATTTGGATCAACATGACATTAGCATTGATAATGTAGGAAAGAGCAGAGAATTATACATAATCATTTGCATGAATGCACCAAAGCATTTACAACCTGTTTTTGATGTGCACAAGTGACACAATGATGTGAAGATTGAACAGGTAGTTTTGAGAGTTTCAATTCTGATCTGAGAAATGTACCAAAGCGACTAAGAAACGATAATGATCACTGACTTGCTTATACATTGAATGTCTACGAAGAGTAGCTTACTTGCTGTGGACGATCGGTGCTAAGACGTACAGTGGCAAACAACACGTCTAAAGTTGCGGGAATTCAAACGGAACATAAACGCATAGAAAATACATGTTAAACCAACTTTACTTTAGACGAAACCGTCTGACGTCCTTTTTGTATCTGACTGTATCCATGGCAACCACGACGCGTCACGACGTGGTCGTCGATGGAAGTTGTGTATCAAGTATTCGGATCGTTACGGGGGTTTCACGATTATAAGCTCTTTAGTTAATTGTTTTTATGATAAAAATAACCCATATATCATGCCTTAAAAACATCTCAAATTGAAATAAAAACAAATGTCGTCAGATTGAATTATGGGCCTAATAGAAGGGCGTTTTGCAATGTGGACAGTTTTGTAAACAGTTAATCATTGACACGTTATTGTGCAAATGTGTGCCAGTGATCAGTAGAACACAGTGTACGTGATTGTGTGTGTGTGTGTGTGTGTGTGTGTGTGTGTGTGTGTGTGTGTGTGTGTGTGTGTGTGTGTGTGTGTGTGTGTGTGTGTGTGTGTGTGTGTGTGTGTGTGTGTGTGTGTGTGTGTGTGTGTGTGTGGGGGGGGGGGGTAGACAGCTGGGGTGGGGGTGGAGGGGGGTATAAGTTGGGGTAGTGCTTGTAATTACTCATCTTTTATAGACGCATTTAGAAAGTTATTCTCGTTTTCTTATTTTCTAGGGGGGGCAAAAGTCGGTAGCCAGATGTTTGGCTGGACTGACCTCACTTTTATCACCACCACCACCCCCGCCGTCTCGCTCCACCTCTCCACAAAACATTCAGAGCTCTTCTCTAACATCTGACATTGTGTTCATCCACTGTGTTCTCCCACAACAGTTCAGAAACATACGGCGTTCAGGGGGGAACCATGAGTTCAGCAAATATCTTGACTTTGGCGCTGACTGTCACGTTCGTCTCGGTGATACCTCATACTTCTGCCTTCTGGCTCTTCAATGTCGTCTTCCCGCCGAACGCGACGCAGCCTCTCTTCCGAAGCAACGACACTCCGCCGCTTATCATCGGTAAGTAGAGACGAGTTGATGTTGACAACTACTTCATTCGCTTTGCCATGGTTTCTTCAAACCATCTGAGAAAAGTGGATCTGATATCTGTAGCGTGATTTTTATTTCGCATTCCAAAAAAAAAAATTGTATGGATAAAATGGATCTCGTTCCCCCTGTTACAAATCAATATCAACTAAATACAGACGATGACGACCGAAAGATGTGAAAGTTTGTGTGAAAATGGTGAAGAGAACGACGTGGGATTATTTAACGTGGGTTTTCTTTGGTTAGACAATTTGCCAGGATATCCAGTTTAGGTCAAACTGGTTAACAATAATACAGAATAATTGTTAAAGCTTTGTATTTGTAGGCATATATATATATATATATATATATATATATATATATATATATATATATATATATATATATAGCAGGGTAATTCTTCTCTGCTGATTCTTTACGTAATAGAACAAAATCCTCATATGCATTATTTCATTTTCTCCCAGGCTAATTGCAGTCATTGTCTTTCTAAAAAAAACGGAGTCCTGATGTAGGCCTATTTGAGGGGTTAGCGGGTTTAGGATGGCCTAGACATGTAGAGGCTACCACTCGCTTCAATGACTTACAGGGATTTTAGACTGAGGTCAATGTGAGCTTTCCCCACTGTATTTACACATCATTGGTAAAGTCAAAGTCCCACTATGTTGTAGTGTTGTGGGGGTTTTCCTGTCAAGCAGGCCGTAGTTCAATACATGGACACATGTTCACTGCCCTATGAGCATTAATTGTCCATAGCGTACATTGTAGGGCATTACATCACAGACAACAAACAGAAAACAGAAAAACACAAACAAGATGTATGATGTTTTGCCGACTGCAGACTCAGTATACTCACAAATACACTAGTCAGCATTGCAATCACTTTGGGTTGGATTTGGTAGAATTGTGAATATTATGGGAACAATGTGCCTGAAAAGCCAGTTTTCCTGTGATTGTGTGTTTTTTGTGCACAGTGCCCGGGAATCTGGGAAACCGTATGGAAGCTAAGATAGACAAGCCAACTCTGGTCCACTGGATGTGCTACAAGAAAACCCAGGACTGGTTCCCACTTTGGATAGACCTCAACATGTTCATGCCGATAGGCGTCGACTGCTGGATTGACAATATCAGGTAAACCTTTTGTCAAATAAGTAATTTATCATTATCTGAAGGTGATGAGCTAATTTCACCATTTTGTCTATCCATAGACAGATAGACAGATAGATAGATAGACAGGTAGATAGATAGACAGACAGACAGACAGACAGACAGACAGACAGACAGACAGACAGACAGACAGACAGACAGACAGACAGACAGACAGACAGACAGACAGACAGACAGACGCACAGACGCACAGACAGACAGACAGACAGACAGACAGACAGACAGACAGACAGACAGACAGACAGACAGATGCACAAACAGACAGACAGATAGACAGACAGACAGACAGACAGACAGACAGACAGACAGACAGACAGACAGACAGACAGACAGTCAGACAGACAGACAGACAGATGCACAAACAGACAGACAGATAGACAGACAGACAGACAGACAGACAGACAGACAGACAGATGCACAAACAGACAGACAGACAGACAGACAGACAGACGCAGACAACAGACAGACAGACAGACAGACAGACAGACAGACAGACAGACAGACAGACAGACAGACAGACAGACAGACAGACAGACAGACAGACAGACGCACGAACAGATATATAGATAGATAGATAGGTGGGTAGTTACCATAGCTATAGTGAAAAAGGAAAGATAGACAGATACAGTAGATACTGTAGCTAGAAAGATGGATAGATAGATATCATAAACATATACTGAAGATAGATAGATGGATACATACCATAGATAGATGCTGTAGATAAAGATCTAAAGATGTGTCCGGTATTTCCTGTCTGGAATAAACAAGTATATACAAATCTTATGTCATTTTAGATACGGATGTTTTGGGCCAAAAACACACAATCCTAAAAGGCAGTTCTTCCATGTTTGTGTCCCAGACTGGTCTACAACAGCAGCACGCGGCGGTCCACCAACTCTCCGGGCGTGGAGGTGCGCGTTCCGGGGTTCGGACAGACCCATTCCATAGAGCACCTGGACATACACAGGCTGGCAGGTGAGGGAGCGCCACCTACCTGTCGATGCACAGGTGTGCTGCAGGAGGTCATAGGCAGGCCGAGCTGGGAATGGCACGAATAAATCTCCTTTCTGTTGCCCCCCCCCCCCCCCCGTCAACAATTGCTCTCCTACCCCGGTCAGGGGTGTGAGAGCTGGTACGGGGACTTCGGGGGGGCCCATCAGTACCTCTTCTATACAGGGCCCAGAATTTGTTGCTACGGCCCTGGATAGAGATATAACGATTTAAACTATAAAACAACCGTGACCTTTAATCCTGTGGAGAAAAGTATACATACAAACTATTTACATATTGATTGATTGACAAAATGTCCCTATGATAAAGTTGTCACCATTCATTCAGGAGCGATGCATGAATGCAGTTCTGAACTGTGTTTAAGCTGTCTGCATAAACCCTTTAAATATGTGTTGAATAAATCTCCTTTCACATATGCAGTCTTACCCTGCAAAGTTCTGAAAAGATTTCATGCATGGGGTGAATTGGAATAGGAACAGGAATCGATATTATGAGACCGATTTCCTTCTACAATTTTCCTACTCAAGTAACATTTTTCAGAAATTGCTGGAAACCGTTTGTTTTCTGAAATAAGGGAGCTCCTCTCAGTGGGCATGTTTTAGTGTGGTTGGCATCTATAAGGGTTGCATTGCTGCCATCTGCTGGACTGTCCATTGGCCCATCTATTCTGGCATTGCTATGCCCTGCGTGAAAGGACTGAAGTCCTCCAGAACATTGCATGTGCGGATTGTGAAAATCACTTGCGTTGCATGAAAGGTTATCCCAGTATCTTATAGGGGAACTATATGAGGAAGGGGTTTGATTTCATGTTTTAAGAAATGGACCATGTCTGCTGCTTACTTTCACAGGTTACTTTCACACCATGGTCCAGCATTTGGTCAACATGGGATACGCTCGAAACGAGACTGTGCGAGGAGCGCCCTATGACTGGAGACTAGCCCCAAGTAAACACACACATGCACGCATGCACATTCACACACGCACTATATGAGACAATATCTGTACTGGTTTAACTCTGCTTTCTGAAGCATAAACATAACACACGCACGCACGCACGCACGCACGCACCCACGCACCCACGCACGCACGCACGCACGCACGCACGCACGCACGCACGCACGCACGCACGCACGCACGCACGCACGCACGCACACACACACACACACACACACACACACACACACACACACACACACACACACACACACACACACTCACATACATAAACACTCTCTACATACAGGACACTATCTGTTCTGGTCTAACTCTGGTTTCTCAAGCATTGCATACTTTATAATAAGCATTATATCCTGTCACATTAAGTTTGGTTTAAGTTTGAAAATATTAAAAAGAACCAGTCACAATTGGAATGGTGGTCTGTTCTGGGTGCTGACCTCACCTATAAAGGTGTCTGATCTTGTCCTCCATTCATGTTAATTTAATAATGTAATACTGTGACCGGACAGGTCTGGGGTTTTAAACTATCATAACCGTCTCTCCTTGCTTCACTAAAACATCTGTTAGCGATGTAATGTCAAAATACTCATGCGCCAAAAACTTTATACAGCAAAATTGTTGCATAAAACTCAACATTGATGCGATGCACATCGATTCCACATTGACAAAAAAATATTGACATTTCTTACAATCGCTGCAAAAGTGGGTTAACGGGTTGGTAACAGATGTTAGATATGGTTCTTAAACCCTGAAACATATACGAGCTGGTTCCCTCCTTGTCACTGAAAACATTGTTATTGTTCTTGTGTTTACTTCATCACGTTCTCAGATGAGAACGAGGAGTATCTCTCCAAGCTGAAGGGGCTGGTGGAGGAGATGTACGATCAGTACCAGCGCCCTGTCCTCCTGCTGGGTCACAGCATGGGCTGCCACTACGTGCTGTACTTCCTCAACCAGCAGCCACAGGCCTGGAAGGACAAGTTCATCAAGGGCTTCATCTCCCTGGGCGCGCCTTGGGGCGGGGCGATCAAAACGCTCAGAGTCATGGCATCAGGTATGGCGGGACTTTGGAATCCGACAGAGTATTTGAAGCAAGATTTTGAAACTTAACCAAAAAATACTTCCCCCCCTCCTCTCAGCTGCAACCCTCCCTGCGTTTTTTTAGGTGTTGCATTTTACCCACCAAGTTACCCACAAACACCACGATATTTTTTAAATATCTTCCCAGACCATGCCAGTGTCAACACAGATAATCAGATCTATATAAAGATAAACGAGGTAAACCACCTTTCATCTCATCATCAGGTGAAAATGATGGTATTCCCATGATTTCAAACCAGAAGATCCGTGAAGAGCAGAGGATGGTGACCTCAAACCCCTGGATGTTGCCCTTTGTGGACGTGTGGCCGAAGGACCACGTCTTCATCTCCACACCCAACGCCTCCTACACCAACCAGGACTACCAGCAGTTCTTCTCAGACCTCGACTTTGAAGATGGCTGGTAATACTTCCAACTGATTCATTAATGAACACACTCACGTATCGGTAGGCCAGCAGTCACAGCAGACCTCATAGCTTTTGGTCCATGCATTCTTCAGTTTTAAAGACAAATCTTCACTGATGAGTCAATTTTTCTTCTCAGACAATAAAACAGAAACATTCGCTCATTCCAGATCAGCTCTACTCATTCTAAAAAACATACACGTGCAAATGTCTGCCAATGTTTAAAGGTTCCATTGTGTAGTTTTCCATTAATATCAATATTGTGTCATCCTTTACTCTACCATCAATAAGTAGATAGTTGCTATGAACAGTAATAGTTCAGTAAAAGTATTCAATTTTCTGTTATTCATTAATGATCGAGACTTTATCGTCCCCAAAGTGGAAACTTATCTTTGACTTCGCAGAACATGCATAAAAAATAACGACATCAGTGAAATCAGTGGGGAAAAAATGGCATTAATCAAACCATTAACATTTGGCAAATGTAAAAGCACTTCTAGCCTGCACGGATTAACCTACTGGTTCCTGACGGCAATAGCCCCACCCTCCTGATCTAATGGATCACTCCCATCCATTATTATCCGCTGTTATGATCTGAGCTCCGTTCTTAACTGTGATGATGATGATAGTGACATTCCAAACTCCATCCTCCCCTGATATGCTCTCCAGGAATATGTGGGAGGACACCAAGAACCTGACTTCTGCTCTGCAAGCCCCGGGCGTTGAGGTTTGGTGCATGTACGGCGTGGGTTTGCTCACTCCGGTGTCCTACGTCTACGACGACACGTACCCCGACTCAGACCCGGTGGAGTACGTGTACGACGACGGGGACAACACGGTGGACACCCTGAGCATGAGCCAGTGCAAGCGCTGGATAGGGCGGCAGGAGAAGCCGGTCCACGTCACCGAGTTCCGAGGGATGCCTCACCTGGATATGGTGTTCCACCACAAGGTGCTCGCCCTGATGCAGCAGATTCTGGAGGGCAATTCAGACACCCCTGAGGAAATCGATTGCAGAAATGATGATGTACAAAAAAGCAGCCATCGCGATTCATAACAGCACAAACCTTGGAACTTGACTATTCTACATAACAGGTAGAATTTAGTGGTGTGGTGATAAAAGATATGATGCAACAAATAAGATTATTCCAGATAGTGAGCTGCTACAAGGAGATCCACGCACAGCCGTTTACTGCTTTGTAATAAACTGTGACTATGTTTTCAATGTTAATATTGTGGTTTAGTGATATTGTCAATGGTCATTTTACAATTTTTCAGATGATACAGTTCATATTACACATACATTACACGCAATATCATAATAACTATGAGTATCATTGTATTTTTATTGACCAATGTTATGAAGAAAAAGTTCATGATTTATTCTTTTTTCTAAGGAACAATAAATAGTTTTGTATATGTTGTATATTGTCTTTAAACTAGGATATACAAAAATGCTTCTAAAATAAATTGTCTAATTTAGCTTTAATATATTCCGATTATACTGAATTAAAGTGTTGCATATTTACATATGCATTGTGGTAATTTATTTTCAAGTGGATCTGATTTGAATACAAAAACAGAAAAATAGTGATCTATTTCAAATGTATCCCTAGTTCAAAGGGAACTACCTCGGCGGTTGATTACTTAGGACTTGATTCGACATCCGACTATCTTTGATTGATTACTTTGTATGATGATGTACCTCGTGATCTCATTTCCACTAATCACGGGAGAGGGATCGATGTGTTTTGGGAGATTGTAAACCAGCGGCAACAACAGAAAGCTAACAACCTCCTACATGTTCACAGAAACGCTCTCATCATCATGACAGCTTCGTTATGAGATATTCGGAGCCATGGCCGGTTGGCATGGAACAACTGTCTTCTCTTTGCTCCGAGTGGTTTGTTTGTTACTGATTTTTGGTTACACAGTCGGTAAAAATCTTCACAAATCTGCCGACAACGAATCTTGTCAACCCAAAAGACCTCCAGTAGTTATAAGTAAGTATGCATTGCTTTCTATAAATAACTGATTGTACATGGTTTCTGGTTTGGAAAACGCCTTTTTTTTTCCTGGACAACAGCAACAGAAATGTATTAGTTTAGTAGTGCGTAATTCACATGCGTCCCTTGTTTTAATGACTAAACAGCTAGCGATGGATCTGTTGCACGCTACTGACGGAGGATGACTGTTGACAAGCAGAGTCGTGGTCATATGACTTCATCGGAAATTGCATAAACCAAAAACACTTTGTTTTTATGGATGTAAATGAACAACCCAGCCTTTTCTAACCTCGAAAAGCACGTTTAACCAACAGCTAACATCAAGTATAAAACTAATTCACAGTTGTAATGTTTCCTAATCTTTTGGCATAAAGATTGACTTAGTTGTGTTTGGCCAGGTTCCCACAGGCGCATGCGCGTGCTTTTCTGCGAACACGCCTCATACTTTTATCTTTATTTACTCGTTGTTCTTATTGTATTAGCTTTTCCAAAAAAAATGTTATCTTTTGTACGGCTACATTTATACCAGTATTTGTGAAGGCAAAGCCCCAAGAAACTCTTACGAAGGTTGAGCCCTCTGGAAACAGATTAGACATGAACGTATGTGCCTAAATCAATATCGTGCTATAACAATATCATTACCCTTGTCAGAGATAAAAAAAACAGTTGTCCCCCTGTCCTGAAGCTGATTTAGTTTGACCTTATGATTTCTAGCTATTTGGCTATCTTCCTATCTTATTCCACTGTCTAAAGGTTAAGGTGTTGAACAATGAAGCTTGACCCATATCATTTGAATTAAGTAATAGACACATGGGGCTTGCAGATTCATGTTACCGAAATGTAAAGCAAAATTGCCAGTTTATTTTATTTTCAGTAGAATAAATAACAGTATATGATGGCAGGCAAACTGGTAGGTCATGGACAGGGTAGGCTGTCGAAATTGTCCATGACAGAGAGAAAAGATACCTGTATCAACATCAATGCAAATTGTACTAAATGTTTTATAAAGTTGTAAAAATAAGAAATTTCTTATTTGAATCTAATAGATCACTATATTTTAAATTGACCACATTTGACAATAATTTTGTTCAGTTCCCGGAGACCTTGGTAACCAACTTGAAGCCAAGCTAGATAAACCCAGTGTGGTCCATTACATCTGCTACAAGAAGACTGATGCCTTCTTCAACATATGGCTCAACCTGGAGCTACTGGTCCCAGTAGCCATAGACTGCTGGATAGACAACATAAGGTATGCCATTTACACACACACACACACACACACACACACACACACACAAATCAGGACATAATCAAGTTCAATTAACCGATTCACACCATTACTTCATTATTATAATCAAATTCAACCATTCACATTGGAAAAGGCATTACATAAGGTTGCTAGTTTGATCCCCAGCTCCTCCTAGCTGAGTGTTGATGTGTCCCTGAGCAAGACACTTAACCCTAACTGCTCCTGACGAGCTGGCTGTCGCCTTGCATGGTTGACTCTGCCGTCGGTGTGTCAATGTGTGTATTAACCGACGTAAGTCGCTTTGGATAAAAGCATCTGCTAAATGCCCTGATTGTTATTATAAGATACTAGTTTGATCCAATATTAGGAAGTGCGTAGCAGAACTGAGCACAAGGTATAGGTGAAGCGAGCACGCCCTATGTACAGAGTACGGTTAGTATAAACCTTGATGACCTCAAGCTAGCTATCAGCCTACATAAGACAAACTAACCTTTGAGGCCCCCTACTCTGGTGAAACACATACACCCCATAAACAACCACTTGCTGAAAACCCGGGAGTGGGTTAGAAAAGTCCAAGGGCCACCTGAAAACTGGGTGTAGCTATGTGCTATGTGTAGCTATAATGTGTCAAGGGTAAAGGAACCGAAGAAGTGCTACTTCCTTAATTTTGGTACTTGTCCCGTAAGTCTTGGTCTAGGATTTCTGATCTGATACAACATCCTATTTCTGCATTAGTGGTTTGTGTGTTTTGGTTTAACCCTTCAGGGTCTGATTTGGTTGACCGTACCACAAGCAAGTCCTTCTGGGTGGATAGCATCATAGAGCATGATGGCCTGGAGGCACTTTACAAGAGATCCCATTCTGTCATATTGATGATAACTACAATCGGCTCATCCACACTTCTACAGAAGAAGCTACTTCTCACAAGCAAGTGATTTGTGTGTGTGTGTGTGTGTGTGTGTGTGTGTGTGTGTGTGTGTGTGTGTGTGTGTGTGTGTGTGTGTGTGTGTGTGTGTGTGTGTGTGTGTGTGTGTGTGTGTGTGTGTGTGTGTGTGTCTCTGTCTGTGCGCGCACGCACATCACAGGCTGATCTACAACACAACAACCCACTCCACCTCGGCCCCGCCTGGCGTGGACATCCGGGTCCCTGGGTTTGGGAAGACCTTCTCCGTGGAGTACCTGGACCCCAGCAAGAGCAGCCTGGGTAAACACACGGACCGGGAGGCCACAAAACCGTTCTTCCGTTTGCCTGTTGGGATGTTTTGGTCTTATAATACCTGTATTAATGCTTGTTGTGTACCATTTTCTTTTATTGTCGTCTTGTGTAGGCATGTATTTCTTCAGCTTAGTACAGGCGTTTGTGGAGTGGGGTTACACCAGAGATGATGACGTCAGAGGCGCGCCCTACGACTGGAGAAAAGCACCCAGTAAACACACACGCACACGCACACGCACAGGCACACACTTTCTGCTGGAGGCACTCCTTGTCCCTTGAAGCCTGTTCAACGCTCGTGACAGTCTACTCCCTCTCTCTCTCCGTCCGTCCCTCAGATGAAAACAAGGCGTACTTCCTGGCGCTGCAGCAGATGATCGAGGAGATGGCGGAGAAGGCGGGGGGGCCCGTGGTTCTGATCGCCCACAGCATGGGCAACATGTACACCCTGTACTTCCTCAACCACCAGCCCCAGGCCTGGAAGGACCGCTACATCAAGTCCTTCGTGGCCCTGGGGGCGCCCTGGGGGGGCGTGGTCAAGACCATGCGGGTGGTGACCTCGGGTGAGACGGAAAACACCGGCAGGGGACTTTATGTTCAGTCAACGCACAATCTGCCTGGTTTGGTACATCTAACGCATGTACAGGAACACACAACCAACTATGTTTCTCCAATGAGGAAGTGGTGCGTTTCACAGAACCTATGGTTGATAAGGCAAGATGGATTCCCTGTACCGATCAGGGAAGAGAAAGCCCTGATTGGGCAGTCTAAAGTTAGCATGGGCTCATACTGGAGCAGGCTTTCAACTCAAACAGATCCTCACTGTGCGTTTCACTGACTATTAGCTGGCAGAGGGCTATGCCATTTTTAACTAATTATACCCAATCCGTAATTCTTAAATCGTACCTACAGCACCTTTTTAATGCTAAAAGTGAGTGTAAATATTGATTGAAAGATGTGCTCTGCAGGTGACAACGACCATATTCCCGTCATCAGCCCGTTGAAGATGCGTTCGCAGCAGCGTAGCGCGATCACCACCACCTGGCTCTTCCCCTACGCACACACCTGGCCCAAGAACCAGGTCGGTCTTCCTCCATTTGTCTGCTCACTAAAAGACTAGATATCAAATTATTTTACAGCAATCTGTTTGTCACCATTGTGTGTACCACGCTCTACTACTTCCACCTATGAGATCTGGGCGATATTGATATTGCTATGGTCTAAAAAAAAAAAATAGGAGCACGCTCATGGGGCATCAAAACCCACGGTGCATTCATTCTAGTAAGGGTGCCCTGTCAATAGCAAACTACCACTCCACACTAAGTGAGACCCAGACAAAAAAAGGATTCTATGAAAAGGCTCCTTCAATCTGTGGTATTATGTGCCTATTTAATTTAATAAACTGAATCTCTTACAGCCAACACCACAAAGTCACCGAAGTGTTCCGCCTTGGAAAAAGCCTCCTTTCACATGTTCCCCTCTACCCTCCCCCCCGAAATACACCACCCAGGTCCTCGTCCAGACCCCCACCTACAACTACACCGTGGCGGACTACAAGCGCTTCTTCTCGGACGTGGGGTTCACCGAGGGCTGGCAGATCCGCCAGGACACGGAGCCGCTGGTGTCGGACCTGGACCCGCCCGGGGTGGCCGTCCACTGCCTGTACGGCAGCGGCGTGCCCACGCCCGAGAGCTTCCGCTACTCCGACAAGTTCCCCAACGCGGAGCCCGTGGGCGTGGGAACGGGCGACGGCGACGGCACGGTCAACCTGCGGAGCGCCACGCAGTGCGGGCGCTGGGTGGGGCGGCAGAGGCAGCCCGTCAAGCTGCTGGAGCTGCCCGGGAACGAGCACGTCAACATGCTGCTGAACTACACCACCGTGGCCTACATCAAGACCCTGCTGTGCTCCCCCTGAGGCCAGCCGAGGAGATACATACCCAAACTCTGTTACTACTACCATGTTACCATTCGTTAACCCGTGCCGGCTCTGTGGTGCACTCCGCTTAACCCTGCTTCACGCGCTGTCATTTTTTTAGAACATTTTTAATGCAGTGAATTCTAATTTTTTAATAGGATTTTAATAGTCGAAATGTATTGTTTTACAGTGGGCCAATTACCTTTCTTCAAACAATTATATTAAGATCTGAACGACAATTATATGTGCTATTATAATAGCACCTTTGTGAATTCATTTCCTTAAAATATATATATATTTAAATTAGTTGCTTTGGACCTTATCTTCCTGGTTCGTTACATTACCTCACAATTTGAGTAACTTTTTTTTTCCTTTCGTTGATCGTAAGTGTGCGTGCTGCTGATATTCATGTGAATCCCAATTTTCTGCCTTCTCAATTTGTTTACAACGTAATGCCTATCTGCAAATGCACCTAGTTCATTTGCAACACACTTATGTATTTTATAGACTATGTGCTCAACCGGTACACCAAAAACACCAAGCCAAATATCACAGAAGCATACTGCTCGTGGACTAATGATGTATGAGTTATTGTGGCGGCGAGCAATTGAGAACTTGTAGCCCATTGGTTGCCATGATGTTTATGTACTATAATCAATCACCATTGTGTACTTTTCAAAATTCAATGTTTGTACATTTTGCATTAGCGGTCACAGAAGTTTATATTAACACATTGTGTACCTCCAAATAAGTAGTGATACTTGTGGCTTCTATACAGATTCTAAATTAAACATTTACTGAATCTTAAATCTTTATTTACATCTTCTAAAAATATATCATGTGTTTCATTGACATGTGAACATTTAAAACGTGGCTTTCCGGACTTCTGTGATGATATTGCATTTGGCTGGGATGTATACATGTGATGTGATAAATATGTAAGAGGATTTCATTGATAATGGGCAGGTATCTGTCCATTATAAATTCATATTTTTCGATATCCACATTACTAATTTTTTAGTGGCCACTAGAAGAACCAATGTCTTCCAGCGCTACGCTAATTAATGTCTGTCGAAGAAGTCCAGAGCCTTTTAACAAATGTCTCGCGACATTGTTATCTTTCCATTTCAATTTGAAACCAACCCCGCTTGGTTTCATCCGGGAGCTTTGTCCTTGGCTCCACTCTGTTCGTCGTACCGCTGGTGTTTTACTGCTCCACTTTTAAAAGATCCGGTTTTTCAGGACTGCAGAGGAAAGCTGAAGGTCTTGTTTCCTGCCCTGCAGCGCAGCTCCTGACAGTCCAACGTCAGCAGGAATGCCCCCTCCTCATGGTGGTCAACCAGACCCTTGAAAAATAAGTAAATAAGGGACCCAAATCATTTAGAAGCACTCAAGCTATATGTAAGATGTATGCATGGGTCACTGTCGACTATGGATCAAGAAGTCGTTTCCATCATCAAATGTTAAAGATCTGTATGCACTAAACTTTCATTTTTCTTGGGTAGGGGCTTGGCAAAGCAATGCAATGCAAGCCGAAAAAGAAATCCATCAATCTATACCAACACTGTTGCCCCGGGCTGTGTGAACGTTTCAGTTCTCGACCACAATACCTGTAATTCCTTAAGGCATTCTTTCAGCTGGGCTGTGAAGTCCCCAACGCACCAGGCTAGACTCACGTGAAACGAGGGATCCTAGAGAAGAGGGAAAAGAGAAAGACAAGGGACTGAAAACTAAATAATTGGGTTTAAATAACCCGATGATACTTTACATTTGTTTGTTTTTTATGTTATTAGTCCTGGCAGACAAAGAGAAATGTTCAGATTATACATGTTGTTAATGAAGCTAAATAATACCTGGACAAGTTTTGCTGTCTTACTATATGTTAATATCCATAGATTCACAATGTTCTTGTTTTATTTGGATCTGCCACAAAAGTCATGAGCATTTACCTTATAGAATGTGTCAAGGCGAAATTCTATCATAGTTTTGTCCACCATTTTCATAATCTCTGCCAACTGAGCATGTCCAGCAGACACTTCCATTCCCAAAAACGTCCTGTAGGGGTCACACACAGGCTTAATAACAGTACCAGAGACAAGGCAACTGGAGAATTAAGAGCCAAATTTCAAGTAAAATAACCACAAAAAAAAAAAAAAGATAAACATCATAGCAAGAGAATATGAGCCTGCTGACTAGGAACTATAGGAGTCGCGGCAGTTGTTAATTTTACCTGGTTCTCTCAGCGTTACTGTAGACCCTGAGCGATCCTGCAGAGCAAACAAACCTGGCAAAAAGAGACACCATCAATCAATTCCTAACAAGTGAGACACATTCCTGAGTAATCTACAACAGTCGTCGTTGCTTTTTTTGGATGATTGCAGCCGTCTTTCTCACCACATCCTTATCTCATAGCTAACCCCTTGCTGCTCCCGAAAATGTGTTCTCAATCAACATGGTGGGG
Organism: Gadus chalcogrammus; assembly: GCF_026213295.1. Lineage (NCBI taxonomy): Eukaryota > Metazoa > Chordata > Actinopteri > Gadiformes > Gadidae > Gadus > Gadus chalcogrammus. The sequence continues at coordinate 2,573,699 of NC_079420.1, forward strand.
ATGACGCACATAATTAGGATTTACGTCCTAATGGAAAATGGAATGATCAACTGCTTATCATACATTTTAAAATACTTACATGTTCTAGTATCCCATTAACTTTCAGGTTTATTACTTTTAAATGGCTACAGGTATCCTACAAATTGACCCAGTCCTAATAGCTCTACGGATTAATCAGGTCACAAATCCATTACTTAAAGAAATTGTTTTTTTTTCTACTTAGTACGTCTTCTACAAGAAAACATTTTTTTCAGTGTTACTTAAACAAGAGTGTGATGAGTGTTTAGGTTTAAGTGACTAATATCACTTCAACTTTAATGAAACCGCAGTAAAGCGTTCGCTGTGACGTGATAGACAATAATTCCCCCCCCCCCCCTAACCTTTTGCAGCTGGTCAGGCCGCCCTTAAGGCTCTCTGTGAAGGGCTGGATCCAATGGTGCTTCAGCACCACTGTCTGAGACACGCTGAGATGGAACTCCCTCTGCTGGGTCAGCAGCACACCGCGAGCTCCCGCCACCTCCAGCAGCTCCTCCAGCAGCTCCATGAAGTCCTCGTCTGGGGGGTCTGCCAAGATGAGAGGGGCGAGCAGGAGTCAAAAGTATTTCAATAACATGACAGCCAGGATGGTCTCATGGTAGGGGGCAGACACAAACAACTGCAAAGATGTAAAAAATAAACAGAGGATTTAGTTGAATTTCGTCAGCGTTGTCTGCTGTGGAATAATTGAAGCATCTTTATTGGCCAGTTCTTAACATAATTATCCAGAGAAGAGACTACGATGGACCGTGTATGTGTGTCATCTTACATGGAAAATATACATAGGTTGCCCAATTTCCTCTCTCGTGCTTAAAGGAACGGATACGTCCATCATGAAGGGACGTGTCATTATCTGGCTCCTCTTCCTCTGGAAACATGGCCAACAGACATCCAGGGACAGGCAGTCTGACAGATTCAGAGGATAACATGGAAAAGTTATAACATATAGCCTCTACAAATAGTGTGTGTTGTCTACTTGATATGGACACACCTTGTTTTCGACCCCTGCTGTTCGATTCTCATTTTTTTATTCTCAGCTCGATCATGACAATCCTCTTCAAAAGACACTGAAGAGGACACTGTCTTGCGTTTACCAGTCGAATCTGCTAATTCACTTGGATTCTCAACTTCCTCGTCGGAGCTACTACTATAGCCAACCAGCATTGTGAAGAATTCACTTATGATTTACAATTTTTATATGATTTAATGTTAGCGTATACACTATCGTTGACATATAACCAATGTGTTTCTCAAATACGGTTTTTAAAAGACGAGACACCAAGAAAATGAAAACGTGGATGATCAAATTCCTTTTCGGAAAATGTTGTACCATCAGTCGCGTGCGTTATGCATTTCCTAGGCGAGATGTAAACAAGCTGTCTTCGTTCGCTTCGCCCTCCGGAAACTTTATACTGCGTTATGTTCCGCTCCATGGTTCCGCTTCAGCCCTCCGTTGAAAATATTCAATGCTTCATTTTTTTCTCTTAACTTCTTAGTCAACCCAATATTTTTTATTAATTAGAGACCAAATTAACCCATCCTGATGAATTGTTTGAATTTATTTTATATGATGATGTTATGCTTATTAGTAAGCGATCGAGTTTCAAGTAAATTCAACACGTTTGCTTCTTGCGAGTATAAACAATATATCACACCCGTAATTCTCCACGGCAATATTGATATGCGTTTTTTGTTTCAATCAATTAATATACTTTCTGTAAGCACCGATCTCCCATCACGGGGTACCCGATAACTCCTGGATAGCAGGGTTCCGGGTGTGTTTGTGAGCATGCCAATTAGCTCTTGGGGTATTCATGTTCCCGTGCTCGGGCAGGACCTCACAAGCTAGCCGATAGCCAGCTAGCGATTTGTTAAAAATTTGTTCTCTTTTTCACAACAATAATAATGGCTTAGCTGGGAATTACGCAGACGAGTACATGTATAGTGTTTGTGGGGGTAGTTGGAGTATCGAATGGGAGTCACACCAATTTTATTGACCAAAATCTCGGGGAAAAAATCGCCCCTGGAGCCAGCGTTCAAACAAGAGAGCATCGGAGAATCGTCTGCGGATGTGAAGAAGGTAGGTATTTTGGGGCCTAGTTATCAACGACGAAGCCACGACTACTGAAGCAATCCCAATGTAAATAAATACAAAGGGCACATAAGTGTGGAATTGTATGAAATGAGGATTCCTATCCAATTTTTTAACACGTCGATAGATTTGACAAAGCAGTAACTCTGGTTCGCTGCTTGCTAGCATGCTAACGATAGCCATTTTCTGTGCCGGACTGATGTTAGCGAGGCTAGGCTAGCTGTTAGCCCTACCTGGTTACAATGAACGCCTGCTTCTGTCTAAAGAACGGAGATGCTTATATGATGCCTCCCACTTTTCCACCCGAATGATTGAACATAATTATTTTTTTTGCGCCGAAAGGGGTGGAACGGAATACTATGTTGCTCATCGAATATTAGCATAATTAATTGTGCTTTTGTAGATGCTAGTGATTAGCGTGTGAAGTATTGTTGTTTTGAGATACGATTATGTTTTTTGATTTTTAATTGGCCAATGCAGCGGCGGGTCATTGCAAAAGTCAAATTTAATTGGTACGGATGCAAAAGGGAGATTTGGTTTCCGAAGGATAATGAAAGAGTAGTCGCTTGCTTTACCCGCCTTTTTGGTTGCGGACACGGGAACTTCAAGATAAGCCCTCGGTTTCAGGAACTACTGCTTAATGTGTGTGTGTGTGTGTGTGTGTGTGTGTGTGTGTGTGTGTGTGTGTGTGTGTGTGTCTGTCATTTGTACACTTATTAATTAAGACTCCCCTTTGGTCTATTTGAACAGCAATATAGTCGCTTATGGTACAGTAATTGATCCACCATACAAAATCTGTTGGGAAACTAACACCGTGTTTGTTTTTTCCATGCAGGTTTCTTTTGAAGACGCATAAGAGGTGGATTTGTATCTTAACTAGGATAGCCAGGATCTCTGGACTGTTTCATCCGGTCCTCTGTACAGTCAAAGAAATAATTTGCAACCTGGTCTACAGCAAACCCTTTCCAGTGCCCTTGTGCTATTTGATGAACAGTGAACACTTTTCCAGTTAATCACACGACCTGCAGCCGTCAATCGGTCCAAACTGTCTTATTCACACCCTAGTTGGGTCCCAACAACCGGCAAGCTGAATCCCTACTCACGGGCCCGAATGACCGAGGCCTGGCAGCAACATACTGTTGCTCCCCCTCCAGTCGTCCATGCCATCCCCCCGGGCGCAGAGAACGCTCTGGGCTGTGCCGTGTACGGTATCGTTCTCCAGCCCGACCCTCCGGCTCTGCAGCATGGCCAGCACAGCCAGCAGCACGGGGGGCACGGAGGAGGACAGCACAGCCAGCAGCAGCACCCGGCCCAGGCCCAGCAACCCACCCTGCAGGTAGGCAACGAAGGAGGCCACAAGTGTGGCGCCTGTGGGCACGATATCTCCCACCTCGCTAACCCACACGAGCACCAATGCATGGTCAGTCAAGACCGGTCGTTCCAGTGCACCCAATGCATGAAGATCTTCCACCAGGCCACAGACCTGCTGGAGCACCAGTGTGTGCAGGTGGAGCAGAAGCCCTTTGTGTGTGGCGTCTGCAAGATGGGCTTCTCCCTGCTGACCTCCCTGGCCCAGCACCACACCTCCCATAACAGCACCAACCCCATGAAGTGCTCCATCTGCGAGAAGACCTACCGGCCCGGTACCTCCGGCAACCCCACGCCCACCACCTCAGGAACCTCCCATCACAACCACGGTAGCAGGGCGTCTGCCAGCAGCAGTTCGTCCATCCTGCCGTTCCCCTCGGCCCGGGACAGGCCGTACAAGTGCTCCGTCTGCCAGAAGGGCTTCAAGCATCTGTCGGAGCTCACCCGCCACGAGCGCGTGCACACGGGCGAGAAGCCCTTCAAGTGCGACACGTGCGACAAGGCCTTCAGCCAGTCGTCGCACCTGGCCCACCACCAGCGCACGCACAGCAACGAGCGGCCCTTCAAGTGCGCCGTGTGCGAGAAGAGCTTCAAGCACCGCTCCCACCTCGTGCGCCACATGTACGCCCACTCCGGGGAGCACCTGTTCAAGTGCAACCTGTGCGAGCTGCACTTTAAGGAGTCGTCGGAGCTGCTCCACCACCCCTGCCACCCGCAAGGCGCCCGCCCCTTCCGCTGCGCCACCTGCGGCAAGGGCTTCAAGCGCCCGTCCGACCTGCGGCAGCATGAGCGCGCGCACTCGGAGGAGCGGCCGTTCCACTGCGACGAGTGCCAGATGAGCTTCAAGCAGCAGTACGCGTTGGTGCGCCACCGGCGTACTCACAAGGACCCCGGCGTCCGGCCCTTCAAGTGCAACCTGTGCGACAAGGGCTTCATGCAGCCCTCCCACCTGCTCTACCACCAGCACGTGCACGGCATGGACAACCTGTTCAAGTGCGCCTCCTGCCAGAAGGAGTTCAGCCAGTCGGGAGAGCTGCTCCGGCACAAGTGCGGCGAGCCTTCGTCGGCCTCCCCGGACAAGCCCTACAAGTGTGACGTGTGCGGGAAGGGCTACAAGAAGAGCTCGACACTGCAGCGCCACCAGAACTCCCACTGCCAGGAGAAGCCCCTGAAGTGCTCCCTCTGCGACCGCCGCTTCCTCTCCTCGTCCGACTTCGTGCAGCACCGCTGCGACCCGTCGCGCGAGAAGCCCCTCAAGTGTCCGGAGTGCGAGCGGCGCTTCAAGTACGTGTCCGACCTGAACCGCCACCGCCGCATCCACACCGGGGAGAAGCCCTACAAGTGTGCCAACTGCAACAAGGGATTTAAGCAGCGGGAGCACATGGTCAAGCACCAGGCCACGCACTCCCGCGAGGGCCAGTTCAAGTGTGTGTGGTGCGGAGAACGTTACAGTGACCTGGGCTCCCTGCAGGATCACACAGTCCAGCATACCGCTGAGGGCGGCGGCTACCCCGTGCCCTCTTGCATTTAGCGTGCGTTGTCTTTGTGTATGTTCCTTTTTGGTTTTTGTATGTAAACACATCCGGAAGTACTGTACCGCCCTTGAACTCGTTGTCCCTGGCAACCCACTCTCCTCTATATAACGGTTCCCTAAGTTCCGTATCAGGTCCCTGCTAATCTTCTACCATAGGAACCAATTTTCTTTGCTTATCCCTCGATGACTCTTTCTTGGCATAACATTTTTAGATAGTTAACCACTGACAGAATTTAGTTATTTGTAGGTTCGCCGTCTGTAGACTACTGCCAAATGCATCGGTTTTTAGGGAAACATTTTTAAAAACTTCATAGAGCAGGGCGATGCAAGATATATTTAATCCCCATGCCACGCTACTTTTCTAGCACATATATCCAGTTAGTAAGTAAACTCATCTTCAATCACAATTACCTCCCATCAGAAAACCAAAAAAAAGCTTTTGTAAATAACTAATTGGCAGTAAAGGTTGTTAAAGGGAAATATGCAGGACCTTTTGTTAGTGTGTCCTTCCCATTGTGATCTGGCCAACCTGAGAAGCCCTTGACTGATGCGAGTGTTTTTTATGAACCTCCCTTTGCTCCCTCTTTCACTGTTCTTCAGCTCGTTACTACCTCCAGAGGAAACCGGTCTGTGGCCCCCCCGTCTCTGGGATGTGGACCCCCCCAGCCCCTGTAGAAACAAAGTTCTGAACCGTTACTTTGCTCCATAGTTCCTCCCCAACTCGGTGTAAATACACCTGCACACAAAATATACTCTTATTTTGACAGCAACCCATCAGACATCCTAGCGTTCCTCCCCATCCATACTCCCCGACCAAATCCTCTCCAGGGTTCGAGTTTCGATCCTTTTTATGTATGAAGAAACAGCGGTATGATTCTCATGCGACCAGTGTTTTGTGGGTCCTCCTTGTATTACGTTTTGTAACCGTGTGGATGTGATTTAGCCTATGTTATTATGAAATGATTCCAACAACAGTGTGGAAGCGGTAGTCTGTTGACACAGACTATATACTACATTGACTTTTGGCAACCAAGCAGCCAAACTGGGCCGGTTTCAAAGCTCTGTCCCAGCAGTCCCATTCGCGAGAATAGCAGACTCTACGAGGGGCGGACATTGTTGTTAGAGACAGACACAGAAGAAGACCCCCCCCAACGTCATCGTTGATACCAACGCTATTCCTCTGTATAGACTCTTTGAGTAATATGTGACGTGACATCTGCTGCCGTGCTTCTGAAAAATATCAACACCACGGAGACAGCGTTTCCTGTGGCCGGCCCTGTATGGTGGCGCCCTCAGCTTGTGTATATAATGCAGACGTCATTTTGAGCACAATTGCCAGTTCAGTTAGAAAAGTGTCACGCTTTTTGTCTTTCTTAGAGAAAAAGAAGAAAAGTAACCACTCTGCAATGACGACTGTTTTTGTACCCCTGCTACCTTTTAGCCGTGTGAGATGTTTGAACAAATATTCTTTTGTTTTGGCTATTCTTTTTTTTTTTTGTAGTCTCGTATTGGTATGCAATAGGGAACCTCAAAGAGTTCCCTGTGTGTAAGTGTGAGAGTGTGCGAGAGAGTGCACTGCTAGGGTGATGCAGATCTTCTGCAGTAAAAAGAAAAACATGAAATACTGTTATACAGGGGATGATATGTATCAACAAGATCAAGATATGTGTGTATCAACCGATGTAAGTTTCTTTTTGATAAAATGCCCTAATTGTAATTGGATGAGTGCGACGTAGTGAAGCCAGGACTACAACTATAAACCATTTTCCCTTTTGAGGTTTGCTTTTTTATCACTAACCTTTTTTTTGCAAGACAAACATCCATCTATTGTTGATGTATGTTTTTTTTTTTTACTCACATAGTTTTTTTTAACATGTGCTCAGCTTGATCTGTCTTTGTCGTGGTTTATACCGTAATTCATGATGTTTATTTCTTTGAATGCAATGAGATTCTAGTTCGCTCCTCAAGAATCTTGATTCACCGTTTGGTTAAAAAGTCTGCCATATTGTTAAATGTAGTATGAGGGCTGTTCTTGCTGTTACGTATGTGGGTGACTGTGTGTGTGTGTGTGTGTGTGTGTGTGCGTGTTGGGGGGAGGGGATGGATGTATGTGTATAAATATATACACATACATCCCCACACACACCCTGTTCTTGAGTGTTGTATTGAAACCTGGTTTGAGTGCAGTATTTTATTTTCGAAAAAAAGGAAATGAAAAGAAAAATAAGGAGGTTAGGGGATCCAACATCATGCGATCATTTTTCTTTGGGCCTTAATGTGAGGCCCTGGTGCCTCTTCGTCCCTGGTTTGGAGAACCCCCTTCGCCTTGTTCTGTCCTAATCCCTGACACCATAACGTTCGGGACAGACAGCATTCTCTGCAGTTTGATCATACTGGCTTAGAACAACGCGCCAGGCAAAGGTCTGGGACTCAAGCGAGGAGGTTAAAGTACTGTGTATGTGTCTTTCTTTAAAAAAGTTTTTCACACGTGTTTTATATTAATTTCATAATTAATATTCTTTAAAACAATATGAATAATCTATATTCTTGATCGAGAGACCAGGGTGCCGGGGTAGCTGGTCGGTTTTTATTAACAACGAAAGGGGACCGCTGAAATCAAACTAAACGACAAGATCACAATTGGGTGGGCTGGCTGTAGATCCGTGTCAGAGTGTTTCAGGGATGTCAAATCGGCTAAAAGAACAATGCACTGGACTTATAGAGGCAGATCCAAATGTGAAAGGTCAACCTGTACCCAAAAAGTTAAACTTGGCATTTGGACATTAGGGGCCAGTGAGTGTGCACTGCTGGCATGCAAGAAGCACGACAAAGTAACTGGATTGAATACGTCACGTGCATTCTCAAAACCAAAGAATTGTTCCTGCCTATTGTGTATTTTTTTGTTTTTGTGAGGCTTGTTAGTGGTCAGCAGTGATTCATTTTTAGTATTGCATCTGATCTCAGGCACTAATACGTTGATCATAATGGTCCCAACAGGAGAATTAGAACCAGTAACATGACACGGATCTGCACGGGCTACATAGCCACTTCAATAATATTAAGATAATTAGTTTTATAAAAAGATGAAACTCATCCCCCCCCCCTCCAAAAAAAACAAAACAGTCCAATTCGGCCTGTTGATGGACTGCAGCTACAAGTTGGCCTCAGCCCTCCCCCAAACCCCAACTTTGATTTTGTCCTGTTCTCTTAATTTATGAATTCAGAGCTCCCGTGGCCAGCGCCTCAGGCCCTAGCGTCCTTCTGCCCTCTGCATGCTTGCTGTTTTAGCTCCTGTATTCTGTCCCTGGGAACTGGTGCGCCCTCCCTCCCTCCCTCCCTCCCTCCCCTCCTCACCTCTCTCCTTCATGAAGCACCGTTCCTTCCTATAGCTTTTTCCAATTGTACTAGTTATGTGAATGATGTAGTTTAAAAAAAAAAAGAAGAAAAGAGAAAAAAAAAGTTTAAAACATTGTGGCGACGTACAGTATGTGTACATTCATGCTAAGATTATCTGTATGTATGTAGCATTCAATTACACACAGCACTAACAAATAAAACTTTTTCATTTATAAAGTCATTTGTTGTTTTTTATTGAAGCATCCATCCCAAATAAATATCAGCAGTAGCTAATGATGAGCTAATGATGACTGATTGCTACACCTAGATTACATTTGAATAAACTGATGGACCAATATGTAACTGACAGCCAATTATTTAAAGTGTTGCAGTAGATGTTCTCCCTATTTATGAGAGTTTCCTTCTGTCAGAAGATCACAACAAAACTTCGGTTGCTGGTCCCAAAGTAGGCCGATATTTTCCTCTTCTGGCCAGTATTGAAACAATTGTTTTTGGTTATGCTGCTTTGGTTATGCTTTGGTTATATGCCAAGTACTTGGGCATCTGACTTGGTTTATGTCCTTTGACTCAGATGGGTTACCAACAATAACAGAACGAATTTGAACACATGACACATTTTTTTCCCCTTTCAGAGAAGAAAGGAAACAGTTATTCAAAACAGTTAGTTTAAAGCTACTACATGTGATCACCTTGGTTTCCTACCGCTCCTAACCACCGATGCACTATCGCCGGTACTAATGATGGCGCTGTTTCGCTTGTAATATGGGGATATGGTGCCAAATGAAATAAGACAAATTCACCCCGGCAACGTATATCACATCCGGGTGGCTTAGTTTTCAATCGCAATCCGCTGCTCCGTCCGCGGTCTCGACCGGGGGGTGTCTGCAGAAAGTCCCCAAATCCCGACCTCTGTCGGGGTCTTACCGGGGGTTGGAGGTGCATTCCAGTACGGCTGCACATGCGACGCAATCCGCTGATGGTGCACAGCACCGGGCGCTCCCCCTCGGTGCGACATTTTCGTACTGAGGTAGCATTTGTCGCTACATTGGCTAACAACATCGATCTGACGTACTCCACCCCCTCTCCAGCCGTCATCTACCGATCGTGAAGAGGGTTGATCTGTCAATCGAAAACCGGGGTTGATAACGTTGCCTGACTCCCGATGGATTCTTTTTTTGTATTTCAGCGTCCACTTGAAAAATACTCGGTAACGTAGCCAGCCCTTTTATTAAGCATTCAGGCCCATAGAGAGTGGGTGGGGGTTTAACCAATGGCATCTGGATTAATCGTACATCCCTGAAACTACTGAACTGTGCCCTTTTCGGGGTTCATTTTAATCCCATTGTTGTAATCCCATTGTTGTAATACATAGAAACAAGGCACGTTTCCCGCATTCTACCTCAATACCCCCAAACGTCTACCTGTCCATATGAAACCCCCAGTTAGATACACCATCAGCCTTCTATAATCAGTCAGCTTATGGTTCGGAACCTTTCTGGTTCCGTTTGCCTCTTGACAATCCGAAAAAGCGCCAGTGATCCACGGCACCCTTTTTGCAGCCTTCATACAGGCTTCTCCTATAGTACCATCCCATTCTGGCCTTCTGTATAGTCGTGTGAGGCAAAGAAATCTGTTCGACCTGCCACAAACGAGCAAAGCATTGGTTATCTATACGGTGATAGGCTTGTTGTTTATTCCCCTATACTGGGGGAATTCTCGGTGGCATCCCTACCTCCCGAGTCACCGTCCTGTCACAGCGAGCTAAGCTCAAGAATCTGATCATGCCGGGTCCAGCAGCTGGCAGTAAGTCCCGTGTTTACGCAGACGTTAACACACTAAAGAGCCGGGAATACTGGGACTATGAAGCTCACGTGCCAAGTTGGAGGTGAGCCCTGTTTTAATGTTATGGTTTAATTTGCTCATGCATATCTTTTATGAAATGTGGTCAGTGTATTGAGTTTGATGTCAAATGTCATTCAATTATTTGCAGTCTACCAGGAACATTTATGTTATTAATCCTTCTATAGATCGATAGATAGATAGTTAATAACACTTAGACATGCCATTTGTGGCCCTCTCCTTTCTTTGGCAAATTGCAATGCATACATATTGGTATACAAACAACATGCTTTTCACGTTGCTTGTGAAGACCATTGCAGCACCGGTCTCTGTTTCACTGTGTCTCTCTCTACCCATGCAGCAACCAGGAAGACTACCAGCTGGTGAGGAAACTAGGCCGAGGGAAATACAGTGAGGTGTTTGAGGCAATCAACATCACTAACAACGAAAAGGTGGTTGTCAAGATCCTCAAGGTGATTATGGGAGAGAAAGAAGAGTGTGGCCTCCTTTTAGTTGCCTTCCTGGGATTGTTGGTTGCCTATTTCTGTTCTATATTTCTGTTGTACTTATCCTCTTAAAGCTAGGTTAAACATCCTATTTATCTTTATTTCATCAGTCCGTCCATCTTTCCCCCATTCTACACTGAAAGATAGGGAAAGCATTTGAACAACCGCTCAACTCATTGCATTCAAAGAAATGAACATCATGAACTACGGTATAAACCACGATGACACACACACGCACACACACACACACACACACACACACAGCGGCGTGGTTATGTAGGCCTAGATAATCATGGCACCTGGCTTGTTGATCTCCGAGCTCAGGAACCTGTGCATGAGATTATTGGGGGAGATCTGGTGTGCAGCAGGGGGCAGGGTGGCGGGGTAGAGCTGGGCTCGGCCTCTAGTCAATGGTCTTGTAAACTATAGGACTTGAAAAAGGGGACCGGCAGAAAAGGGCAATTACCACCATATCGATCTGGTGTGTTTCTGTTGGCTGCCGCTGATTCCATTGAAGGAGTTTAGGCTTCCTTACACTGGAGGACGGTGTTCAGAGCCACAGCCTCTGTCTGTTGCTCTGTTTACCCTGTGCATGTGTGGACTCCCTTCTTAATTTTAAACACCGTCCACTCCCCCGTGCTGGCCTTTGACAGCGAGAGAGAGTGAGAGAGAGACTGATAGACTAGTGCATGGCTCTGTTGAGTCAGCACATTAACAGGGCGGTTTGTGTGTGCGTGTGTAGGGGCGGTTTGTGTGTGTGTGTAGGGCGGTTTGTGTGTGCGTGTGTAGGGGCGGTTTGTGTGTGCGTGTGTAGGGGCGGTTTGTGTGTGCGTGTGTAATTGTAAGGGGATGCTTTGTTCAGGCAAGCAGACTTTTGACTTTTGTTTCACCTCAGTGTTTACTGTCAGTTCCCCAGCATGCCATCCATTCTCTGCACACACTTCCCTGGGTTTTTGTTGTTGTTGTTGTTGTTGCTGTTGTGGTTCGTTAGAAAAAGAAATGGTTGACAGTGCTTGTTGTTTAAATATGGGTCATATCATTATTTGAACGTTGTCGGTTCTGTTTTGACACTTCAGCCCGTGAAGAAGAAGAAGATTAAGCGGGAGATAAAGATCCTGGAGAACCTGCGCGGGGGGACCAACATCATCCGCCTGGTGGACACGGTCAAGGACCCTGTGGTAGGTCAAAGGTCATAGGTCACAGGTCCTAGGGAGCACACGGTCAAGGACCTTGTGGGAGGTCATGGGTCACTGGGTGGATCCTGCGGTAGGTCATAGTTCACTGGGTAGAAACCCAACTAAAAGCTCTCACTGGGTTTAATGGAAACCTTCTGCCATTAAGTGCTTATCCGTGCATGAAAGAAGGTAAGGAAGTCAGAAGTCACTTTATTGATCCTAAATTTGAAAATGTGCATAGATATGCGTTTTTATGATGGGATTACAAGCTCTGCTTTAAACATGCGTCTGTGGGCATTCGGTCTGCATGAGCGACGCGACATTTAATCAAACGGAATAGACTTCAGTGATAATAGACAAACAATTGTCATCGAAGTCTCTAATAAGGACACGATATCAAACATCTATTAATCTTTGATAAGGAGCTGGATTTAATTAAAAAAAGTTATCATGGATTTTTGTTTGTTTGACTCTTCCTATCTCTTCCTATCTTGCCCTAACCTTCACATCATCTCCCCACGACGGCCTTGCAGTCCCGAACTCCGGCTCTCGTCTTCGAGTGCATCAATAACACAGATTTCAAGGTACAACAATCATCTGTACTATCTGCATGATTCTGAACGTCCTGAATAGTAACAGTCTTCTTGATAGGAGTCAGAGTCCTGTCTCCATCCAAGCAGCTCGTGCTGTTTCCTAGTTCACATCTGCTCCGGATAAAGAATGCCAAAAATGTGCCAGTGAGAGAATTTGAATGCAATGACACTCCAGTTTGTCTGTCTGGTCATATCGAGGTGTTTCAGTCAATAAATGCAGGCTGAGTTACATTATTCGACCCGCAAGAGATTGAAGGTGATTCAGAAAATGAGATCTGACATTTGACCGTGTCTCCCTTGCAGGAATTGTACCAGAAGTTGACAGATTTTGATATTCGTTTCTACATGTATGAACTGCTGAAGGTGAGGCCGATTCGAGTTGCATGTAGTTAAGACCCCTTGTACCAATGAATACACAGGAAGTGCACATATTCTGTGTTTATAGCTATATAGCATTGGTAGCATGTATCGTACTTTAGGAAGTTCATTCTGATTGATCGCGCACAGATTATAATATTAAAACACATTCTTAATCACTTCCCTTTGAAGACATTGGCACGTACTAATGTATGCTGAGGTAGTCTAGGCTAAGTGTTAGTCAATAATTGCAGGCTGAGTTACATTATTCTACTCGCAAGAGTCAGTGTCTCGTTCTATTCCTTATCTGTGTGTATTTGTAATTCATTGGCTAAAATACACCAATTCCTGGTTACACTCTCATGACCACTATCTTATAAGCAGTGGTTAACATCAGATAAGCTCCAATTTAGCATATAAAGTTTTTAATTGGAATAAATGAATTGGCCACATGACAACCTTGCATGTTGATGAAGCAGTTTGCAATGAGTTAACCAAAGTGTGTTTGTTTGTAGGCACTGGACTGCTGCCACAGTATGGGTATAATGCACCGAGACGTTAAGCCACACAATGTCATGATCGACCACCAAATGAGAAAGGTACGCGTCTGGCTGTGGTCGGGTTTCCTTGGTAGTGTCATGCCTGGGATGTTATTCAGCTGCTCGGGAAAATCATCCAAGCAGACAATTGGCAAAAGCAAAACTTAAACCGCAACTTCTAGAGCATCTGTGTTTTCACAACTCCTGCAGATTTTTTAACGAATGCAGCAGGATTTGAATCTAAATTATCAACCTGGCAATTATCAGCCAGTATGCTGTTCATTTAAATTGTTCTGTTTTTAATTTTAGATTTAGGGACAAGTAAAAACAAATAAATCATAACAATCTTAAAAGACAAAACCGGTCTGGTTGATGAAACCGTCGTTACCATATGAAAGATGGTAACGATGGCTTCAGTAAAACATCACCTACCAATATGTTTGGTCCAAAGGACTTCAGTGGCACAGGCGCACTGAATGCTCTTCGGCAGACTCTGTACAACTGTCATTTTATCAACTGTTATTGATCACTGGTGTTTTACAGAAGCCAGGAAAGGCGGCTATAATTTTGTCATCACCCAGACCCGTATTGATGTTTTTTTAAAGCTACCTCATCCCCTTCATAATCTGGACAGAAGGCGACAGCATGCTGGCCCGTGAATAGAGTGTGCTCAAGATCCATCTCTAGCTGTGTGGTTGAGGCTCAAAGGAGGTGTTGGAACAGGAACAGTAACAGGGGTTTGTGTCCACAGCTACGTCTTATAGACTGGGGTTTGGCTGAGTTCTATCACCCAGCTCAGGAGTACAACGTCCGGGTGGCGTCGAGGTATTTCAAAGGCCCAGAGCTGTTGGTGGACTACCAGGTAACCCTGAAGTACACACACACACAGTACTGCAGTATTTGGATGTAATATAGTATAATAATATAGTCCCTGTTCCCTGTCCCGTGCAGATGTATGACTACAGCCTTGATATGTGGAGCTTGGGGTGTATGCTGGCCAGTATGATCTTTCAGAAGGAACCCTTCTTCCATGGACAAGACAACTACGACCAGGTCTCACTCACTCACTCACTCACTCACTCACTCACTCACTCACTCACTCACTCACTCACTCACTCACTCACTCACTCACTCACTCACTCACTCACTCACTCACTCACTCACTCACTCACTCACTCACTCACTCACTCACTCACTCACTCACTCACTCACTCACTCACTCACTCACTCACTCACTCACTCACTCACTCACTCACTCACTCACTCACTCACTCACTCACTCACTCACTCACTCACTCACTCACTCACTCACTCACTCACTCACTCACTCACTCACTCACTCACTCACTCACTCACATTGCTGCCTTACCCATGTACAATCTTGAATTCAATATTCATCCTTACAGATCAAAATTATTCAAACTGATCACACCTCATCTTTTCAGTGAGATTGAATCACACATTCCACAACTACATTATCTTCGGTTTGGAAAAAGGGAAAGTTTTTCCACACACACACACACACACACTGCTATCCAACAGCAGAACTGTGTCTCTCCTTAGCTGGTGCGTATCGCCAAAGTCCTGGGCACAGACGAGCTGTTCAGCTACCTGCGGAAGTACCACATCGAACTGGACCCGCGTTTCAAAGACCTGCTCGGACAGTAAGTGAAGGCCTGCTTATGGCCGAACCATGACGTCAAAAAATTGCAACGCAATGTATTTTCACATTCTGACCTTATATTCTTTATCGTGCACGAGCTTGAGCCTAATATCCCCAGTCTACCTGTACGAATCAATGAGCAGCTCAGGTAGACCTACCAGCTCCTTGATAAAACGAATTCGCTGTAGGTTGATTCTGCTTTGGATTGAAGCGGGTGCTGCTACCGAACTGAAATGAGTAAAACGCAAAACCTTTTAGAAATCCAAATGTATCCTTCATAGGTCCCCCGTTGAGTGTCGAGTGGCTGTTGGCGTGTAATAGTAGTGTTACGCTGCTAGTGTGTGTATTATTGTTAAGCTGTTAGTGTGTGTATTAGTAGTGTTAAGCTGTTGTGCGTCCGCAGACAGAACAAGAAGCACTGGCGGCGATCTGACTGCTAAAGGTTGTGTGTCCGTTGTGCGTCCGCAGACAGAACAAGAAGCACTGGCAGCAGTTTGTGCAGACGGAGAACCAGCACCTGGTGAGTCCCGAGGCGCTGGACCTGCTGGACAAGCTGCTGCGCTACGACCACCAGCAGCGGCTGACCGCCACCGAGGCCATGGACCACCCCTACTTCTGTGAGCACCCGGGGTCTGGGAGTCGGGCTGGGGTGGAGGGGCCGTATTGATGGCCCAACAGTTAGACGTGGTTTGGCCTCTCTCTGTCTCTGACCCCCCCGCTGTGAGCTGATGAAGTCGGTTCCCGGGCCTCCCGCCCCTCCCGGCCAGATCCCTGTCTCTAACCCCCGTCAGACATTAAATGTTCCGCCTTCGTTGTGTTGTTGATGACTTAAGATCAGTTGGATGGAAGTCCTCGTCTGTAGTCCGGCAGCCCAACGACTTTAGGCTCGTTAAAGCAGTATGACGATTCAGTGCCGTGATTGTGATGGGATCGGTTTGAGATAACCTGGACCCTTTTCGTTAACAGGCTCATGCTCATACGGAACTCTAGACCCAGGGATAAAAAAGATAAAGATAAAATGGACATATTGGACTTGTAGACCCACTTATAATTATATAATTCTTTATTTCAGACCCAGGAGGATCCATATCAACACAAACAAAATAAACAAATAACCAAACACGGAGTAAAAAAATACACAAATTCACAATATTCAGTGCCGATCATACAGACATGATCGCCAATGGTTCCACAGTCTTGAAGAAAATCTAACCGAACTGCATAGAGGGTTGGCCAAAACTGCAATTAAGTTATTTTCGGACTCAGATGCCCTACTCATAAATCCATACATCAGGCCACGTAACACAGCAGATCAGGTAGGGACCCCAACACTTACAAACATTTGGCTTGCGCTGGAGCTTCTTGGAGCTCTCAGCAGTAGCCTCATGCTATCATTATAGGCCACTGTAAGCTTTCTAATGCTGCCTTGTTTATAACGACACCACAGGTGGGCAGTATACAGCGGCGTACAATACTCTCGAAAGAGTGAGATTTTGTACTGTACTTTTTGATTTTAATTGATGTACTGTGCTATTAGAAATGCAACTTGCATAAATTCATTTTGTGTTAAGCCTCTCCTCGAAGCCAGAAATAATTCAAGGGCATTCCGGTTGCCTCTGTTCTTCCTCTTCCTCATCTTCCTCTCTTGGTGCAGACCCCGTGGTGAAGGAGCGGTCTCTGTCCAACTCTGACAACAATATTGTTTCCACTGGCAATACTACAGCCCGATGAAACGCAGGTGAAATATATATTTCAGGGGCTGGTTAGATCAAGTATCGGACGTTTTACCCTGCAGTCAAACATGTGATGGTCAAATGTAATTTACTCAAAACATTTTTTCTTTTCACAGGAAAAGGAGTTCTGATTACCTGCTCTTTGTACCTGGCTGTGACGGTAACATTTGACCAGTGTACAGTGGAGGAGGTTCAAAGTTACGCTGACGAAACACACACACACACACACACACACACACACACACACACACACACACACACACACACACACACACACACACACACACACACACACACACACACACACACACACACACACACACACACACACACACACACACACACACACACACCTTCTACTCTATCGGTTTGTGATTGGTTTGTCCTGGTCCCCATATTGAGTAGCCTCACCAATAAGCTTGAAGCTATCTCTCTGCCCCGGCCCCTTCTTTCCCACTGTGGTGAAGTGATGACCAAGCAGATGGACCCCCCCCCCCCCAGGAGAACCCCTCCCCTTCTCCCCTGTGCCTGTACTGGACTGAATCAGCATGGAAAATGAAATGGAGTGTCACTCTAGCTTGCAGACCGACGTTTCCCTCGCCCACCCCTCTCTCTCTCTTTCTCTCTCTCTCTTTGCTCTCCTCTCTCCCCGTCCAGAATCCGTAGCTTGTCTGTCTGTCTGTCCTGTCCTGTCCTGTCCTGTGTGCAGCCACCCGGGAAACAGGCAGACACACAGACGGGCATCCTGAAAACAATACTCCAGTTCTGAAAGTGGCATGGTGGAGTCTAGATGGAATGAAAACGATGACATTATTATTATTATTATAATTATAATTATTATTAATGGACAAAATAAAAGATTTTTATTTGAAAGAATTCTTGTCTTTGCAATGAGTGAGTTGTGTGTCACTGCCATTCAGTCTGTCGTTTCCATGTTTTTGTTTTTTTTACTATTGTCCTACTTGGTAGGAACAAATAATGTATTTCTTCTCTAAACGCGGGGAAGATCAATTGTTTTGAGACTAAACTAGAATTAGAGTTGAAAGGTTTCAGGCTACATGCAGCCGGTTCCTGTCCATTCTGATAATGGAGGACAGGGTTAGGAGACTGAGTGCTGGGCGGGTCACAGGGCCATGGGGGCTGGAGGATATTTAATAATGCACAGACAGGCGTTCGAACCGGGGAGCAATCCCCTGATTGATGGACATTGCCGCGCCTTCGGAACTCAAAGCTTTTTGCACACACAGCGATGGCAGACCTTTTTGGTGCCTCAATACAAGAAGTGAAAAGGATTGCGGTCGTCTTAGTTTGTTTTTAGGT
>NC_079420.1:2596810-2647830 GCF_026213295.1 Gadus chalcogrammus
ATGAAGTTCCATCAAACTGGATAAAAAAAGTGTTCTACCATAATTATAAATAAAATATAGATGATTGTCTATCAGGGAAATCCCACAAGTCCCACATTTCGGTATTCACGTGGGGTACACGACACTTAAGTGACGGGGCCTTACCGCCAGACGGCGCTGCTGGACTGGCGGAAATGTCGTCTTTCTTTTCTGCCGCGATAACCTGCTGACATGTGTTAATCAAACAGTTGCATATTGGTAGAGGAAGCAAGGAAGTCATGGCGAGTGGAGCATCGAGAAGTACGCACCGTGCTCCGGGTCTAGTCATACAACTCCCTTTGAGTGGTAATCTTTACTCACATGCATGCCATTCATTCCGTTTTCCCCATTCAGCAGTTAAGGCTACGTCAGATGACTTGGCGAGGGATTTTGAGGGGATGGGTTGTCTATTACAATTGAATAACATCATCATATATTCAAGAATTCAGCTCCAGGCGTTTTACCTTAACCTGGAGGTCGGTTGACTATAGAAAGGAGGGGCTGCCTATATAAGGAGGGGCTGCCATGTTTGCTATCACCGTTGATTGCTGTTCCTGCAGGTGAGGGCGGCGACCTGGCGCTGGTAACCCCGCCCCCCCCTCTTGGCCTCATTAATAAGCTACTTCTTCAGGCCCCACAAGTGTCACTGTCAACAGAACAGATAAGTTAGTCCTTGGTCAGTTGACGAACTGGTCGGGAGGTCTCTCTCCACACTCCTGTGATAAGCTTTCCTTATTTTTTTTATTTTTTTTTCTCTTTCTACTTTTACGAGGACACTTTTCCATTTGCGCGGTCCGATGTCTCCACTGAGGACCTCGCGGCTCCTTTCGGAACAGGAGGTGGCCCGCCACTGCACCAAGGACTCCTGTTGGGTTCTGCGGGGCACCAGGGTGTACGATGTGACGGGGTTCCTCAGGTTGCACCCGGGTGGAGATGCCCTGATTCTACACATGTCGGGGACGGACATCGACCAGGAGATGGAGGGGCCCCCACACAAGCACTCTGATAACGCACGGAGATGGATGGAGCAGTACTATATCGGCGAGCTCGACAGGAACAGCTGTACCCACAAAGCGCAGGTAGAAAACGATTTTATGAAAACAAAGTATCATTTGGCTGCACAGATCTAAGACAAAAAGCTGAGATGACACTAAAGATCACCGTAATGACTTACCGGCGCTGTCTTTCCCACCCGACATAAATAGGCTAATGAACCTTATTTATGAAAAAAAACGAGTGTATGACTTAGTTATACTCGACACATGTTCATGGAAGGCACGGTATTCGATTTTATTATATTTGTATTTATCAGAAATAAAAGTAATTTAATGTTTAAAAATGTACCGAGGGTTTTCAGTATTCAGGCAATTCCGTAGGCCTACTTAAACCATGACGGGACCACTTCAGTGGGTGAGAGATCCTCCAGGTTTATATGTCCGTTTCAACACCTCCCTTCTCCGTCCCATTTGTGGCAATCTAAAAGAAAAAACACGAATGTGGACTATGAGGTGGATGTGGCCTGTGCACCAAAGAGAAGGTTGTTTTGGCCTTTTGATCGCACTGACTGAACCTGAAGCCTATGACATAAAGAAGATAGTGAGAGGGGTGGGTCCCGGTTTAGGGAGGTTCCCTCGGTGAAACTTGGCGCTTTTCCAACTATACCGGTGTAAGTGCCATATTGGCTCGGCTACCAGATCGGCTCGGGGTCCGTCGTCTGCTGATTACGTCACACAATACGCTATCTACAGCAATAAGGTATTTTATGGCTTAAATTAAAGAGCCTGTAATGATCTTTCATTTTGAACATAGACCATTCCCAACCTATCTGTATGGATTGTTTTCTTCTAAAAACAAAACGTCCCTCGGAATCATCTTGGCTGTTAAGATAAGCCGTCCGTGTTGCCAGATTGGGCACATTTTCAGCCTGATTTGGCTACTTTGAATCACGTTAGGCTGGAAAAACGGGACATATGCCCAATCTGGCAACACAAACCGAAACTAGACAGACCTACTCGCGCTCACACATGTGCTCGCTGTGGTTGCTATGACGACAGCCAGAGCTACAGCACAAAACAGCCAATCACAACTGTCCCTTAGCAGCCAATCACAATGTAGCCTACGCCCATTCAAGCGTACAGCCAATGATATTGTGTAACGTAATCAGCAGACGACGGACCCCGAGCCGATCTGGTAGCCGAGCCAATGTGGTACTTACACCGGCCCGTTTCGGCACTCGGTTGGCAATTACGTGAGTCATGTAGGACTCCATGTGTGTTTACTTATTCCTCGTTAAATGTAGGATCTAGTGAATTAAGAATCAGCACGTCCGACTCCTCATCTCTCCTCTGCTACATTTTAAAGTCTTGTGCAAACACTCACTCCTGCCTTTACTGTGGCAGATGTTAAAGGAACATTTGTATTGTTTTTACAATACTATCTCGGTATAACTAGTTTCTTTAATGATTTGCAAAGACCTGGGGCATGACTTAATGGTAGAGCTATATTCCAGTGGTGGCGAAACAACACACATTGACCCAGGTAGAAGGACTGATACTTGTTTAAAAGTATAGAGGGGGAACGAACAGGCTCTCAAAGTATAATAGTACTTTTTACTTTGTCACTTCCCACCTCTGCGGCAGGCGTTCAACCAGTGGAACCCAAACACAGGCATGTTAGTATCGCAAAGCCTATATTCCAGTCGGTCATGTAGGCTATTCATTAGAGCAGATTATCCATATAGATCACTTTCAATGTATGAGAAACCCGTTTGTAAATTGTTTGTTCTGAGAGGTGAAACATGATATCAAACGATTAGGCTGGAACACATGTACGGACAAGTACCCATATTGACAGACGCTATTGTGTTGGTTCTGTCGCATGCTCGTCCTCAACATTCACTTGTTGGCATGACCTCAGTGAAGGAGTTGATAAAGATGATGATGAGGATGATGATTCAACCGAAACAAACATTTGACTTTGTTAAGCCACCAGGGGTTGTTGTAAAGTAGAAACACAGCAACACCTCCCACAATGGAACTTGGCCGCCCAATCACCTACAGTTTGAGATGGTTGATCATATAAGTGTTCAGGCAGACTTCTCTTCAGTTCAAGACACCATTCTGTGCTAAGTGCACCTTCTGTTGGTTCTGATCTCCAGTTACTGTGTCGCAAAGGCCCAGCTAGGTTGGATGGTATGATTTAACCCCTCCCCCCCCTGCCATCGTATGGGGGCGGCAGTGTCCGAGAGAGCCCATGGTTAAATCATTGACCAGTCATTAAGAGTCATCGTTGTGTGTGAACATCAGAATTACACACCAAGTGGCCGTAGAACACGACTTATCTCTAGAGATGAATATCAGTGGAGAAAGAGTGCAGCACGAATAGAACCAATAGAGTGAGAATGAGTGTAGAAAGTCTCAGTGTGTTTGAGAAAGGAGGGCTCGACTAGCACAGGTGAACAGGTGAAGAAGGTAAGGTGTTCAGCACAGGGGAACAGAGAGGGAGGAAGCACTATGGGTCAGGATGCCAAGATGCTGGGTGGCGATAGCTCTTCGTTGGAATCCAGGCACAACATTTTCTGTTCCCATTGGACTCAATGACGCCATTGTTTTCCAATAGACGAGTGTGTGTGTGTGTGTGTGTGTGTGTGTGTGTGTGTGTGTGTGTGTGTGTGTGTGTGTGTGTGTGTGTGTGTGTGTGTGTGTGTGTGTGTGTGTGTGTGTGTGTGTGTGTGTGTTTGAGAGGGATGGTGATTAGGAGGATGAAGGAACAGAGAGCAGCCTGGTGAAATTAAAAGTGGTTGCACAAGCCTTCAGATTTGATTTTAAAATGTGATTGGAACGGATTTATGTCGATCAATTGTTTTTCCTTTCTAAAAATGTCCCTCCCCTTGTAATTGGGCCGTGGGCTCTTTGGTGACAGGACTTTATGTTGCGTACGCTGAGATCAGGTTTGCGTGTGTATGTTGTGTGTGTGCTGAAGGGGGCCATTGGCAAAAAGAAGCCTGAAAACCATTGGCTTCACATAAGTAACGCATGGTCAGTAAATATTGTGCTGTCAGTTGACACTCAAAAAAAAATTATGCTACTTTTTCTTATCCTATCCCTATCCAAAACACCGCCCCCCCCCCCCCCCCCACACACTCACACACACACACACCAATCCACTAACACACACACACAACTACACACACACACACACACACACACACACACACACACACACACACACACACACACACACACACACACACACACACACACACACACACACACACACACACACAGAAATGCACACACACCCACCCAGTAACACACCCAAACACACACACACACACACACGCACACACACACACACGCACACACAGCCTGGTACCACGCCCGGTGTGTCTTTGTATAGGGACAATTGTTATCGGCCGATATCAAAGGGGGAAGGCATTTAATTTGAGAAGCAGATAATGATATTGGTTTAGTTGTAACCAAAGCCCAAACCAGATACCCCATAGATACCATCACCAATGGAAGTCTATAGATGCCCCTCAAGCAGAACACAGAGCTGGCAGCGCTGTAACCAGAGAGTTCAGAGGGTATTGGTGTATAAGAGGACAATCAATGGGGCGATTCAGGGCTATTAAGGTCAACTTTGTTAATAACCCTACAACCACGTGGGGTCAAAGTGCATCCCTATGGTGATCGGAGCTACCTCTTTGCGCTGTTTACCCGTGCTGCCGTGGCGACCGCGCCGCCTATCCAATTAGCCTACGCCAGTGGGAGGGGTCCCCTGGTCTCTACGGAAACACCCTACTCTCTCTGGAGGGGGGAGGGAGTGAGAGACGGGGGGGGGGGGGGGAAGTGTAGAGTACAGCCTTATGTTGGAAAAGGCCTGATTGATTTGGGGGCAGCAGGCCGGGCTGTCTCCAGGGGGGGTGGTGGTGTCTGCTCTCTGCTGGATGGGGTCCAGGCACAGCCCCTCAGTCCCCCCGGAGCCCAGGAGGGTGTGAAAAGTTCCTTAAATCTTCCTTACTGCCCTCTTTCCCTTTTCTCTTCTCTCTACGTGCTTTTGTCCTTGTTCCATTGTTCCATGTCCTAATTTCTACTCTATCTCAGTATTAAAATGGTAACAATAGTGTATGTGTGGCGATGTGTGTTCATCCCAAGGGGGGTATCCAGGCACACACACACGCACACACACACACACACAGTCACACAGACACACACACACACACACACACACACACACACACACACACACACACACACACACACACACACACACACACCTTTAGGTCTGCAGTATGAGGTGGGGACAATATAAATATTGTGAAAATAACCTCCAGGGTACAACGAAGTGCAAAACAATGTGCCTTTTCCTGTTCTGCTGTTCTTTCCTCATTTCATGATAGCTGCTAGAAAAAGAACGAAAAACGTAGGTCATGCATTACATTTCGTTGCATAACCATCCCTCCCTACTTAACACGGGCAGATCGCCTACTACTCTTTACTATATAAAGGGAAGAGGGATGGAGAGAGAGAGGGATGGACAGAGAGAGGGTGGTAGAGAGGGATTGCGTGATAGAGAGAATGTGTTAGAGTGAGAGAGAGAGAGAGAGAGAGAGAGAGAGAGAGAGAGAGAGAGAGAGAGAGAGAGAGAGAGAGAGAGAAAGAGAGAGTGATAGAGAGAGAGCAATAGAAAAAAATGTAGGGCATGCATTACATTTCGTTGCTAAACCATCCCTTCCAACTTAACAAGGGCAGATAGCCTACTGCTCTTTACTCAAATGTATTTGTGAGCATCACAACATTGTGTAGCCTAGACCTAGCAAGGATACTGACATTTGGATACTCACTTCTGCTTCGATGAGTTTGCTTGGATGCGATAAAGTTTCTAAATATATCTAGGCCAGAAATGTACAAACTTAATTTCATTCTCAATGTGAGGAACTACAGTAACACGGTTATGTGCAAGAACAACAAGTCACGTACGAAAATAAATCGTTTTGCTTGCCTTCGACTCTTGCAACAGGAGAAATCGTGGCTCTTTCTCCCTCCATCTCGGTGTTTGGGTGCGCCCCTCTAAATTACCCGTGTAGAAAGTTGCGTCGCATTAGTTCCGTAAAATCCTTAAAATCATAATTGTTTTATTTGGTACGAGGGGGGGCCACAGGGGGGGCCAGGGATATGTCTACAGGGGCACTGGCCCCCGTAGGCCCCCGTGTAGAACTGCCATTGATTCATAGGATGTTTTTTTGTCAGGAAATATCAGGGACAATGAAGTAGTGTCAAATACTTCTGACATTTGCCTCCTTAGGCAAATGGTCTGGCTGCATCCTATTCTCAACTTACATCACACACATCTGCATCTTATCGAGAGAAACTGCAGGGTGGAATTCTGACTCCTGGTAATTCAAGTTTTACTGGTTCTGAATGCCCATTAGCTTCAGTAGAATGACACCCACACCCACACCCACACACACACACACACACACACACACCCACACCCACTCTCACGCACGCACGCACGCACGCACGCACGCACGCACGCACGCACGCACGCACGCACGCACGCACGCACGCACGCACGCACGCACGCACGCACGCACGCACGCACGCACGCACGCACGCACGCACACACACACACACACACACACACACATACACACACACACACACACACACACACACACACACACACACACACACACACGCAAGCACACGCACACGCACACGCACACGCACACGCACACGCACACGCACACACACACATATTCTCTCTGTCTCTTTCTCTCGCCTCATCCATCCTCTCTGTCTCTCGTTCTCTGAAACACTGAGGTACTTTGTGAGCTTTGAGGCACACCGGTTCTGCAGTGTGTGGGTGCAGTTCAACCTCATAGACTTGTTGAGCTCTGATATGTACAGATCGGTTAATACAGGAAGGTATGTATGTATATTGTTGCATGGGATCAACACGGCTTGATACAACTGCTTGTACTGGTTGTCTTATTTAACCAATTGTAGCAACAGAGGTCTTTGAAGAGGACGGGTGAGGAGCTGAGGAGCTGATCTCAGCTCTTACCGTCCTTCTCCGCGGTATTCCTGAGCATCTGTCTGAGCCTTTTGCTGAACCTCTTGACGAGCCGTCCTTCGAAGGGGTGGTACACCTCGGTTCTTAGCCGCTTCACCTGAAGTAGACTGAGAAGCTCTTTCAGCACACGTGACATAATGATATTATCTACAAGCGGTCATTGATCTAACATTCAGTGAGTTATTTGGTGCTTTCCCCTCTTGTGTCTGTGTTTGTTGTTTGTGTGTGTGTCTGTGTGTGTGTGTGTGTGTGTGTGTGTGTGTGTGTGTGTGTGTGTGTGTGTGTGTGTGTGTGTGTGTGTGTGTGTGTGTGTGTGTGTGTGTGTGTGTGTGTGTGTGTGATTAGTCCATGTGATTAGTCCATAGAGATATCCAAGTGGAGAAGACCTAGCCCCGTTCTGAAATATATCATAGCCTTTGTCCTGCAGTAATCAAGGTCAAAAGGTCCATTATGAAAGAAAAAAAGTGCATTCATTATGTTTAGTACAAGAGCATTGTGGTTGCTCTTATGTAATCCTGTTATCGACGTTAAAGAGAGTCCCAGGGTCGATGACCGCTCTTCCCGCACTGCCTGGTGCGAGTGTTGGGCGGTTATGAAGCTCTTTCTGAAGCTCTCCTCCAGCACCTCTTACCTTCAGGACGAGAACCTCCTCCTTTGGATCAGAAGCCACAGTGGCTCGCCATGTCGTACGGCCGCTGCATCAGTTGAAACATTTGTTCCTGTTCTTGGTCAAGGAGAGTATCACTTGATTTGTTGACAGTAATCACGGTTGTTTTGATTGCGTTTGTTCGCCGTTGGGCTAGGTGGAAACGTTAGCATGCGGGTAGCCCAGATTGTAGTTTTGATTGAAAAAGAAAAACAATGAGACGCTTGCAAAAACGCATGCCTTTTATTATATTTGTCCATATTTAGGGAGATCAATCATTACATATTGATATAAGATTATCTTAAACTATTTCCAATTTTTTGTATTCTTTTTTTTGTTGCAATTAAGCTTGATATCATTAACTTAATTGGACCAGGTGGTTGCCAGGCAACATGGTGAGACTGGGCATACATATGGTTGCCCCAGACAACGGTACTAGGGAACTCGGACTTCCAGGTGCTTGTTTCGAGTTATCAACCAAGAGAAAAAAAAAAAGGATGAATTAAAGCGCTGATCTGATATAATCCAAGTATATACTCTCTTCCATTCAGTTAGTAACAGTGTGGATTAGCTACGATGTCAGAAAACAAAAATTTTGGCTCCGCCCACCGAGAAACCTCCAATAAAGTTTGCGTCACACCGTTTGATGAAAAGGTCATCAAACTAAAGTCGCTCGGTGACGAAGCGTCACTCTCCCCCCTGGGAGATGGGGGTTAGGGGTAGAGTTAGGGTAAGAGTTAGTGTAAGAGTTAGGGTTAGGGTTAGAGTTAGGGTTAGAGTTAATCCAATAAAAGATGTAGGGGTTGCTAAACAGTTATAGTCGATCCCCCCAGTCCCTCCGGCAGCAGGGAAAAGTCATCAACCAGGCAGTAGATGTATGTATGTATGTATGTATGTATGTATGTATGTAAGTATGTATGTATGTATGTATGTATGTATGTATGTATGTATGTATGTATGTATGTATGTATGTATGTATGTATGTATGTATGTATGTATGTATGTATGTATGTATGTATGTATGTATGTATGTATGTATGTATATACACATGTAAATATTTATATATTCTACATAGATATATATCTATGTCGATATATACAGAGAGCTAGACATTGATACTAGCCTTACCAAAAAGTGAAAGAGGAAGTCAGTCCAAAGACCTTTCGCCTTCACTCGTGATTCTCTTGGCACTGATGGTGTTTTTTGGTGAGTCAATGTTTGATCAGACAGGCTTGACCAGGCCTATGCAACCCTTACACCACACCTTTAAATTCAATGGGACAGATCAGAGCATTGGAAAATATCCTGGCGGCAAACGTGACAACATTTGCATGACATAGTATGTTTATATATAGAAGTGAACTTTACCATACTCTACCTTTACCTGTTGGCTAAATGGCACCACAACTAAACAATAAAGATAATTTTTCAAAGCACAGTAATTGAAGTTGGTGTGGTGGTTAAACTGCAATTTAGTTTTAGTGTCCTCACCATTAAATGATAAAGATAAGATAAAGCTCTACTCACACCCTAGTAGGCATAGAAGCATAACTGATGTTCTGCAGGGTTCTGTTGACATCATGCTACTCTCTTTGTTATTAATAAGCCCCCCTTCTGTCCATCACTGATGGACAGAAGAAGAAGTTATTATTGTTGATTGGCTGAAACAGTCCCATCTCGCTGTGCGTTATATGCAGTAGCGGGAACAGTCCCATCTCCCTACCCCCCGTCGTGCTCCAGCCTGCATGCCACAGATGTTCATGCGTTATGGTGATCTCAGACAGGACAACAGGGGACAGTACCTCTAGTGGCCACCAGGGGGAGGTCTTTGGAAAGTGAAAGCTGGAGGGAGACGCGGGTCTCAGCAGGTGACCACCCGGTGTAGTCCGCACGGTCCATTGAACACTCCCCGACTCAGGCGATGTTCCTGCCTGAACCAGAGCGCCTTCAATGCTAGTGCTGGGGTTCGATGGAGGAACAAACAGTCTGCATTGTTCGAAGGGCTTATTGTGCTCCACAAGAAGCCAAAACCAAGCAAATAAATACCCCCCGGATATTTAATTCATGGGTAATAATTCCGTGGATGAATGATTAGCCAATGAGTCCGTTTGTTGGTGAGTGAAGGTTCCTTCGAAGGGGATGGCCGGGACACACATTAGGTCATGCATATATGTTCCCTGCCCAAGTGAAATCTTCATGCCCACCTCTTGCAGACACCTGCCCCCCCCCCCCCCCTTCACAGCCTAGGGCAAGAACAGTATAGCTACTGCCCCACCCCTCTTTTTGAGGCATCCTGTGTTCTGACTGTACCATGCGGTCAGCCTTAAGTCCGCCTGCCCCACCTTCCTCCATTGTGCTCTCTCTCTCTCTCTCTCTCTCTCTCTCTCTCTCTCTCTCTCTCTCTCTCTCTCTCTCTCTCTCTCTCTCTCTCTCTCTCTCTCTCTCTCTCTCTCTCTCTCTCTCTCTCTCTCTCTCTCTCTCTCTCTCTCTCTCTCTCTCTCTCTCTCTCTCTCTCTCTCTCTCTCTCTCTCTCTCTCTCTCTTTCTCTCTTTTTAATTTCAAGAGTCTGTGGATAGTATGGGATAGTGTTAGTGTTGGCCTGAGGCACCAGGTTCAATCCCTAATGTACCCACACACTGCCTCAAGGCATTGTCGAACAAGCTGCCAGACATTGACCTACTCATCAATGAATTACTGTAAGCGTTGTTTAATAACTCATGTCATGATGTGTGTTTGTGTGTGGGGGGTGTGTGTGTGTGTGGGTGTATTGGCTGGGTGGCTGGGCAGGTGTGTGTGAGGTGACCCAGAATCCTCCCTGTTGTTGATAGTCAAACAACAGACCATCCACCCACCCGACCGGTTTACTTCGGAAAATATTAAGCGATGTTAAGTCAGAGGAAACATGAGTCCAGTGCAGACCGTCGGCGACCATCGCCCATAATGTTACAGGGTTAGAGGTGAACTCTTGAAACATGGCGGAAGGGGACGGAGGTCAACATGGGACTCCTTGTCTCGGCTGGGGAGAGACCAATGTGCACACACACTCCCTGAGTTCGGTAAACATTCAGTGCACGAGGAATGCCTTCCCCCCGCGGCCTCCCTTTGTCTCGCTGAAGGTTAGCCGTTCTTGTGTAATGCCAGTTATCTATTCATATATACTAGTTGAACTTTTTTGTCCAACATGTGAGGAATGTGTGAATAGGTCAATGGATATCTACGAAGCTTTGGATAGGAATAGTATTGACAAGGGAGGGACCGACTGGTGAGGGAAAGGGCGGGTCAATGTCATTTTGTAGCAATGTGTGTGTGTGTGTGTGTGTGTATTGTGTGTGTGTGCGTAAACAGGTTAATCCCATGCTGAGTCAAACCCCCTATAGGTTTACAAATGATCTATATTATTATGAGATATATTAATTCATTAGTATGCCAACCAATGGAACCCTGTCTCGTTTTGGGTTGGTAGATGCTTATATCTCTGTTCTGAAGGATATTTAATGTCTATCCCACTGCTTTGGGATTCGTCTTTGGTGTCCGATGTTTTCAGTTGAGCGAAACTAAATCTGCTCATTTTCACTTTACCCAGTGGTGGGCCCGGCTACTTTGATCTGAAACTCTTTGTTTTTTGTCGAGTTTCGTGACAACAAATGGGGGGAGAGACTGAAAGGGGTAGTTGTTGAATGAAGGTTTGGATGCTATGTCATGTTAATGTAGTGCTGTTGCCATGCTGACTTCATCCACTTTGTTGGACGAGTATCATTGGCCACAACATGCATGCATAACGACATGGATATATCAAGGTATAATCATTCAGAATATATATATCATCGTGGTAGATGGTTACAAATTGCCCTCATTCTTTTTTCTAATGACAAACTGTTTCTGTTCTAGAAGTGACACTGAACCCTAACCCACATGCAGATTGCTATAACAGTCTGATGTGGTCCAAAGAGTTCCCACTGGGAACATGAAGCACATCCCAGTGTGTTAGTGATGCACTCTGTCCTCGCTGTGGAGCATGACCATTGTTTGTTTCACACCTTCTACAATGCCTCTTGTTGATGGAGCTACTTGGCCCCATAATTCATCCAGATTATTATATATTTTATTAATCTTATAATGCATGTACCCAATAATTGATAATACATTATACATTATAAAGACAAATCCTTAAATCAATCAAAAAAAAAGCCCAGATAATTCCCTAAAGATGAGGGTGCCTACGGGAGGGACCCGGTTCTCCTAGGTAAGGTGGATTCAATCTGTTTACCTCTCTCAGCCATTCTTCACAGCGACCGTCTCCATAGCAGCTGCTATAACATTTTTCTTCGTATGGCTCTCATGGAACTCTTGTGTCGTAGAGTGTAACCTGACCCTGATGAATAGATTGACCACTGACAGCTTGATTCCTTCATGTTTGTTAAGTAGCGTTCAAGCCACTTACCACCAAAGTCCACAAACAAGAAGACTTGAAAGGGGACACTTTTGTCTCCTTCAAACAACACTTAATCTTAAACATGACCTTACCAAATACAATATCTCTCAGAAAGGCTTCTCACCCCTCTTCAAACCGGCCTACTCCTTGGCAAACCAAATTGCCCAAGAAGTTTGACACACTCATTATACAGCTTTTTTTATTTTTTTCAAAATGGTCGTGGGCTATGGTTATGGACAAAGCCACCTTATCCGATTTAATGATTTAGGGTTATGAGGTAATGATTTAATATGCCGTGGGTGCTGTTAGTACTCAATCAGTTGAGATGCTCCTTCAATGAGGAACAGGACACATTTGTGCACACGCTGCTAAAATAATGTGGCCAATCCAGACCACCACATTTGTGGATCGTGGATCTCACACAGTATTTTCGTGCAGTAGTGACGCATGATGATATTACTGTATCAATCATCGTACAGGGTCCTCATACAGAATGTATGACGATTGATGTGCTCCTATCAGTCAACGGTGAATTCACTTCATGCATGATGAACGTGTGTGAGTGTGTGTGTGTGTGTGTGTGTGTGTGTGTGTGTGTGTGTGTGTGTGTGTGTGTGTGTGTGTGTGTGTGTGTGTGTGTGTGTGTGTGTGTGTGTGTGTGTGTGTGTGTGTGTGTGTGTGTGTGTGTGTGTGCGTGCTGTGATGGTTTTGTTTGGGAATGAGCCATGGACGGTGTTAAAACAAACAGCTGACAGGCGTGTTGACACCGTGTAAACATCTGGTTCATGTTGCCTGTTTAGACGTTATCCCCCCAGATGAGTTAATCTTCTGCGTCAATCACAGGTGAGGCGAAATACAAACACCTGTCAACGTTGGGTGGGAGGGGGCTAGAGGGAGGGGTCTTTTGTTGTTTAGTTCCTCTCTTTCTTAGAATAATCTAATGTTAACCAGAGGAACCTTTCAGAGAATATATTCAATCGTTTTGAAACCTGGGGTGTTGCTTAATCAATTAAGCTATACATTTACCTTGCAACTAAATATTTGATGACAACTCATACACCACCACGTTGTGTTCCAATATATACTAACTATTAAATGTATACTTAGGATGTTGACTCAGTGTCCCAGCATGGGTGGACTGAGTAGTCCTTAGCTTGATAGAAGTTACCCTGAGTTTATGAATCAAAAATAAATATGTTCATTGGCCTCTCGACATTGAATATATTCAAAAAATGCAATCTGTTGTTTCTCTCATTGATGTTTAATTAGGTATCACAACGTTATGATGTCTGCTGGGCAAGTTAGCCAAGGTGGAACAATTCGACTCCAAGACAGAAAATCAACTATAGGTCTCTGTGTCTATAGGCTAGAAATACACATTAGTAGTAGTAGTAACAGCAGCAGTAGTAGTAGAAGTAGTAGTAGTAACAGCAGCAGTAGTAGTAGAAGTAGTAGTAGTAATAGCAGCAGTAGTAGTAGTGGTAGTAGTATGAATAGTCATAGTAGTAGTAGTAGTAGTAATAGTAAGAGCAGTAGTAGTAGTAGCAGTGGTGGTAGTAGTAGTAGTAATAGCAGCAGCAGTAGTAGTAGTAATAGTAGTCGTAGTAGTAGTAGTAATAGTAGTAGTAGTAGTAAGAGCAGTAGTAGCAGTAGTAGTAATAGCAGTAGTAGTAATAGTAGTAGTAGTAGTAATAACAGTAATAGAGTAGTCCTTAGCTTGATAGTAGTAATAGTATCTGTGTCTACTATTACTGTTATTACTACTACTACTACTATGACTACTACTGAAGTAGTAGTCATAGTAGCAATGGTAGTAGTAGTAGTAGTAGTAGTAGTAGTCGTAGTCATAGTAGCAGTAGCAGTGGTAGTAGTAGTTGTAGTAGTAGTAGTAGTAGTCGTAGTAGTAGTAGTAGTAATAGTAGTAGTAGTGGTAGTAGTAGTATTAGTAGTAGTAGTAGTAGTAGTAGTGATAGCAGTAGCAGTGTTCTTAGTGTGAAGATATCCCAGACATATCTTTGGTTGCACTGACCCAGTTGGCGTGACCTGGGACAACGGGCCGAATAGATACGGAAACTCTATGTGTCTGTGTCTATGTATCTGTGTCTATGTATCTGTCTCTATGTATCTGTCTCTATGTATCTGTGTCTATGTATCTGTCTCTATGTATCTGTCTCTATGTATCTGTGTCTATGTATCTGTGTCTATGTATCTGTGTCTATGTATCTGTCTCTATGTATCTGTGTCTATGTATCTGTGTCTATGTATCTGTGTCTATGTATCTGTCTCTATGTATCTGTCTCTATGTATCTGTGTCTATGTATCTGTGTCTATGACGCCCAGCCCAGCCGCACACAGTACCATCGCCACGCCACGGCCACAGGCTGATAATGGACAATCGTTGCCCCCCCCCCCGGCCCCCCCTTGTAGTGATAGTAGTCCTGAATATTACTGAAACCAAAATGGGTTCAGACGTAGACACATTTGCATAAGCTGGTCATAAAACAGTAAACTCAACTGAAGCCCCATCCCTGAACTGAATATGGCAGTAGTACTAGAACAAATAGTAGTAGTAGAAGTAGTATTATTAGTAGTACTAGTAGTAGTAGTAGTAGTAGTAATAGTGTTAGTAGCTATTAACCGTGGACTGAATTCTGTTCACTCGTGTCCATTGGTAATTTATTCTGAATACATCATTCATTCATTTCCCCAAAGTCCTTAATATTTCTATCAACCTATTTGATCTAAATACTAGCCACAGAGAGAGGGATCAGAGAGAGAGAGACTCCTTTTGTGGTTTAACCCGCGTGTGATAGTGGAGACGTATACGCGGGTGTCGGGTTGCCACCGTGACGTCACTGACGTGTGTGCGTGTGTTTACCTGTGTGTTAATTATGTTCAGCTGAAACCAATGGGCTGATAAACATTTTGGTTAATTGACACAAGCCCAGACGCATCCAGCGACACCAGCCCTCTAGACGGCCCTTAAACCAGACCTCGACGAGATCTCCTGGTTGGTGGGCAACACATATTCACGTGCAGTTACGTTTGAATATCACTAGATGGGTTGACGTTGTTCGCCCATGTTTTGGATTGATCCTGTGTTGTCGCAAAATATAAATGAAAATTGATTATTGACTAGTGTAATTATTGTTATCACTTTTTTTATTGTTGTGTATTAAAAATATATACATAATCATGATTTATAGAAACAAGAGACACAAGAAACTGAATTTGGGCTGCACTGCAAAAACTCAAAATCTTGCCAAGTATATTTTTCTTATTTCTAGTCAAAATATCTCATCACACTTAATATAAGACAAAATCACCTAAAGAGCAAGATTTAAGTGACATAAAGGAGCTTGCTTTTAGACAGGGCATCTTGAATATTTTGTTAAGTGAAACTGTCTTGAAAACATCTTGTTTTGAGTCATATCTCGGGTTAAACAAGCTTTTTAGACATGTCATTAGGTTTTTAAGCTGCTGTGTTATTTGTAAAAGATGAATCTTCTTTTACATCACATCTTTTACATCAAAATAAAATATAGCTAAAAATTAGTTTTGCCTGCTAATTTCAAGATCACTCTTATCTTGTTAGGCTTCCATATAATGTCTTATTTCAAGGAATCTTCAAAGACAATTTTCACTTGTTCCATTGGCAGATACTTTTTCTTATTACAAAGCAAAAATATCTTGTATTAATATTTTTTTGCTATTTTAGGAGTGGCCTTTTTTGCAGTGTGAATAGGTAAATATGATGAATATGACATCATATTCAGAATTAGGTAGCCGTGTATGGTGAACCAACCGACAAAGTGGCTTTGATATGTCGAATGACACTTGTCGAATAGCCCCGTAATGATTGTTTACTAGTAAAAAGTGTACATTTACTTCCTGGGAATGAATCTCTGCTTTGTACGCTCTGTCCGCTACTGTTGACCTTCCTCGAGGAGCGTTGGTCCAGCGCCCTGCTCCGCTAATGTGTAGGCTGTGCATTGTGACATGCCCTAAGTAACGCATGGAGGGAACGCACCCAGGCACAATGTGTGTGTTCAGTGAGCAGTGCGCACACATTCCGTGACACTGCCGTGCATGTCAGGGGAATGCATTGGATGGTTCAATCGTAGCTGTGTTTGATGGGTGCTTCAACTGTGAGTGTGTGAGTGTGTGAGTGTGTTTTTGTGTGTGTGTGTGTGTGTGCCGATTTTTTTATTATAATCTCGACCATCAAACCAAGTGGTCCAAACCTCCCTCTCCTTTGTTATTCAACCTTAAAAAAACTAGAGGCTCAACCTTTAATCGTTCTCATTTTGAAGTCGCTTCTTCACCATCATGCTTAGTGCTAAGTTAAGGTCAACCACTTGTACCGCTTCCTCTTTCGACTATAACACCCCTTTCTCTGCGTCTTCCTCAGACACTGAGAGAGAGAAGAACAACTCAGGGGACGACCGACGGCCACACACAGCAGGAGGAGAGAGAGGAAGAGAGAGAGGAGGAGAGAGAAGAGGAGGAGGAATCTCCATTCAGCCGCTACAGCACAGTGGACCTTGACAAGGTATGTGTGTGTGTGTGTGTGTGTGTGTGTGTGTGTGTGTGTGTGTGTGTGTGTGTGTGTGTGTGTGTGTGTGTGTGTGTGTGTGTGTGTGTGTGTGTGTGTGTGTGTGTGTGTGTGTGTGTGTGTGTGCCTGTGTGTGTGTGTTTGTGAAAGGGTGTGCATCTGTTTGCTCAAAACAGGAATGACCACAGAGAGAGAGATAAGGTAGTGTAAGAGTCATTGGCGGTTCGGCCCTTCACCCTGGTCTCTCAATGAAAAAGCACTTTGTTTACATCCCCTCTGAACAGACCATTACTCTAACAGGGAAGGTTTTTACCTACCTGATCACTTGAACATCACACATTCAGCCCCCCCCTCCCCCAACACACACACACACACACACACACACACACACACACACACACACACACACACACACACACACACACACACATACACACACACACACACACACACACACACACACACACACTCAGACACACACACACAAACACACACATGCACATTGTATAATGTATTTTATTGAATGAAAATGTGGCTAACAATATGCAACATGATGGCCAATCCTGATGAAAATAGTCGCTTAGAGACCGAGCAAGCATAGAGGATCAGGTGTATGGTAAACATATAGGTCCTGGTTCCAGGCCACGCCGTCTTTGTCCTTCTGTCCTAGTCTGATCAGACCACACTGTTACCCAGTGACGGACACAACCAGTCCATCTCGTTCACGTCGGCGTTGCCTGGAACCGGCGGTGGAATATCTTCAAATGTACACAAACCCCCCCCCTAACGATGTTAACCCACCGTGTTTGGGGGGAGTTAGAAAACCCCCCTCAAACCATCTATTTCTTCTTCCTCCATATTAGACCATGCATCGTGTTGATGCAGTTTGATATTGTGGGTGTGTGCTTAAAAATAAATCTTATTGATTCAATGACATCATATATTCGGTCTTGACCTGGATGTTAGCCAGCGTGACACATGCACGCAGACACGTACACTCTCACCACCCAAACACTCCCCATGTTCCCTTACTTTAACTACTACCTTTTCTGCTCGTAAAACAAATGTAATCCAAGAAATGCTGAAGTACTAATCAGACAAGACACACATGGTGCAAAACGACTTTCAGGTTTTTCTTATGCATTTGAACTGTGAGCTTCTCTCGTTTTGTATCTCATCTACATGTTAAACCACAACTCGCCGGACACAGTACCCCTCTGCCCTCTAATCCTACAGGTAGTTTATGGTGTGTTCCTGAATGCTCGGACGCCAGCCTTCCGAGTTGCACTTTTGACGTCATTTCCGGTCTCGGAGCATTTATAGCGTTCCTGTTCGTCTTTGTGATTGTGTCATGAAATTAGCTAGCCGTTGTTTATTGTTAGCTACATTAGCCTCTTTAGCAAACCAGCCCGAAAACAAACAACACAACTTTACATTGTATTCACAGCAAGACCGTGCAATGCATAAATTGGTGACCGGAATAAAGTAGCAATCTAATAAAGTGTGTAAGAGCATTATCATGACCAACGTGGTACAAATACAAAGAAAATAAATGTCTTCACGGGCGCAGACATGCGTCATCACTGCTCTCGGTCTACTCTCAGAATTCCGAGAGATGAAGACAAAAAGGGGGCGTGCCTCCTAGAAATGCCTCGTCCGAGGATTCAGGAACACACTATTACTACAATGACTTCCTGTTTGTGTTATTGTTGTGCTCTTGCGCCATCTGCTGGTGGCCACTGTCACTTTGCATGTCGAATTTAGGCAATACTTAACTGAACTTTCTGCTGTGCGTCAGGACCTGGTGGACTGGGCCCAGCCTCTGGCCTGGCAGGTGGGCCACCTTGGGGAGCGTTACGATGCCTGGGTCCACCAGCCGGTCGACCGGCCCATCAGGCTGTTCGGGAACGCCTTCTTAGAGGCCAACACCAAGACCTCCTGGTGGGTCTGCTGTCTCTCACTCCTGGTGTCTCTCTCCATGTTGTCTGCTGTCTCTCTCCAGGTGTCTCTCTCCATGTTGTCTGCTGTCTCTCTCTCCTGGGGCCTCTCTCCATGTTGTCTGTTGTCTCTCTCCTGGTGTCTCTCTTCATGTTGTCTGCTGTCTCTCTTACCTGGTGTCTCTCTCCATGTTGTCTGCTGTCTCTCTCTTGGTGTCTCTCTCCATGCTGTCTGGTGTCTCTCTCCTGGTGTCTCTCTCCATGTTGTCTGCTGTCTCTCTCCTGGGGCCTCTCTCCATGTTGTCTGCTGTCTCTCTCTTCGTATCTCTCTCCATGTTGTCTGCTGTCCGCTGTCTCTCTCCTGGTGTCTCTCTCCATGCTGTCTGGTGTCTCTCTCCCCTCCACAGATACCCACGAGTGAATACACCGCAAACCGGAACAGTCAGAGAATGGTTGTTCAGTCAGAATCTTTTTAAATAAAAAACAGTATAGTGGAAACCCCCTGCCTGATACTGGCTGATACCAAGCCACGGTTCAGCTCAGCCGCAGTTTGAGCTGCTAGAGGAAAAAGTGACTTGCTATCCCAGGAATCCCTTTAAAAATAAAAATAAAAAAGCATAATAATTTAAGGTTACGGTAAAGAATACTTAATTTATGTATTAATTATGTTATAAGCGACAGTAGACTGATGACTATCTAACTCTTTTACGGAATACAGTTTAGGCCATGTTAACGGTAATTTGCAACATAATGTCTTATCATTTTCCTCTTTAACCTAAAATATCTCACTGGCACGTCCACTCTGACTCCCACAAAAACCCCTTTGACCCTACTTTAGTTAAATACTAACTTGCTGTCTCCTCTCTCTCTCTCTCTCTCTCTCTCTCTCTCTCTCTCTCTCTCGCTGTCTCTCGCTGTCTCCTCTCTCTCTCGCTGTCTCTCTCTCTCTCTCTCTCTCTCTCCTCTCTCTCTCTCTCTCTCTCTCTCTCTCTCTCTCTCTCTCTCTCTCTCTCTCTCTCTCTCTCTATTTCTCTCTCTCTCTCTCTCTCTCTCTCTCTCTCTCTCTCTCTCTCTCTCGCTGTCTCTCTCTCTCGCTGTCTCCTCTCTCTCTCTCTCTCTCTCTCTCTCTCTCTCTCTCTCTCTCTCTCTCTCTCTCTCTCTCTCTCTCTGTAGGTACTGGGTCCCAGTGTTCTGGCTTCCCATTATATTTTATTTCAGCTGGCACTGCTTCGTCACGCTGGCCCAGGACAGCCCCCAGGTGTCCCTCACCCCAGGTAACGCATTGGTCAGGGAATGTGAAGAATAAATGAGCACCAGCAAGATCACCTATCATTGATAACAGAAAGAGAAAGAGAGAATCTCTTACTATGTCTGCATAAACGCCCACGTCTCACATGTACTGTAGAGCAGAGGTCTTCAACAGGGGGTCTGCGACCCCTAGGGGGTCTGCAGAGGTACTGCAGGGGGGTCGCAAAAGTTTTGGTTGACTTTTTATATTTCCCCCGCATTTTTTCCACAAATTGAAATGCCTTTAATTAACATGATTCCAACACACTAGCTGCGTTTACATGGACACTTTTGATCCGATTTCTAATCGGAATAGATCTATTCCTATCATGTACTATATATATGGCCTTTACAAAAGTGGTAAGCTTACGTTCGTATGTCTCTCACGATAGGGATGAACGATTTGGGGAAATGATCGAATTGCGATTATTTTTACCAATATTGCGATTGTCAAGTTCCTTATGTTGTGTACTATTCACTAAAAAATAAATAAATCAGTCTTTAGTATGATGACCAACACAACATTGGAAGCAGTCAACATGAAACTGCTCTTTCCTTGAGGCCAGGCCGATGTGTTGAGATTAATTTATATTATAAACTTCTTTATTTAACTATTGAATTGTAAAATAAAAATAAATGAATCGTACTGATTTGCAGTCAGTAACGGTAAAAAAATCACTTTATTTTTTCACAGCCTTTGCGATTTGCATACCGTGTTCTATTACATCGTGATTTCGATTTGAATTCGATTAATCGTTCAGCCCTATCTCGCGCCCACCCGTCACATCCGGACTGGCTGCGACATTTTTAGGCATTTGATTGTAATGAAAGCAGGAGAGAGCTTTTCTCTGCCTGCTCCTTCAATTGAGAAGAAGGACAGCACAGCGACGTCAGTTTCTCGTCCGGTCTTTATATCTGTCCCCTCCTCCGCCGTAATTGTTGGGAGAGAGAGAGAGTGCTGTCATGTCAGGGATAATGTACAGAACGCCGGTCATTATCGGGCAAATAAGCGATCAGCAGAGAAATAGTTTGCCAAAGACGTTGACGTCGTTTAGCAACCGGACACGCTGGGGTTGATAAGTTACTTACTGGACTACTTGTGGAGTGGTAAGAAAGACACTAACAAACATCACTAATTTTCGTTTCCACATTTGGTAAAAAAAAAAAGAAGTAAATTTGAATAGCTTTTATGCGTGATAAAACAGACATTGGCGATCTTGGCAGGTATCAGTTTATTATGTTATGTTATGTTTATGAATGGCAGTGGCATGGCCACCCTACTCACTGTACCTTGCACATGTTTAGAATAAAAAAAGAAAGAACATGAACCTGTGTATTATTTGAATATCTTAGTATTGAATGCACATTAACAAGGTACATTTATACATGGCACTATAGGAGCAGTTTAATATAAAACACAATTTTATACAATATATAAGTAGGGGGTCCCCGCTCCATCCCTGGGGGTCAGTTTGGGGGTCCTTGGCCTGGGAAACGTTGAAGACCCCTGTTGAAGAGGGATTACAAACATGCACGGAACACACATGCACAATATGCGGCCAAATCCCACGGATACGCTATACACCTGGTCACCATGGTGACGAGGTGGCCGACGCCCTGATCCCACCTGCACTTCCACCACACCTGGACCATGCATGCGCTTCCCTTTCTTCTCGTTCTGAATGTATGTTATGTCTGTGTCACGGTCATATCCTTCCAGATTTCTCGATCCCCGTCCACAAGTACATGTTCCCCCTGCTGTTCGCCCTGGGCTGGTTCCTCTGGTCCTTCCTGGAGTACAGCATCCACCGCTTCATCTTCCACATGACGCCGCCAGGCCACAACTACTACCTCATCACCATCCACTTCCTGCTGCACGGACAGCACCACAAGGTACACGCACGCACGCACGCACGCACGCACGCACGCACGCACGCACGCACGCACGCACGCACGCACGCACGCACGCACGCACGCACGCACACACACACACACACACACACACACACAGGTAGGCATGCGTAAACACACACACACACACACACACACACACACACACACACACACACACACATTCACATACACATACACATACACACACACACACACACACACACACACACACACACACACACACACACACACACACAGGTAGGCACGCACGCACACACACACACACATCCTTAGTCTGGTGTGCGTAACGCTGTATTCTTTCCTTTGTCTGGTGTGCGTAACGCTGTATTCCTTCCCCTCCACCAGTCGCCGTACGACGGCTCCAGGCTGGTCTTCCCCCCCAGCCTGGCCGCCGTGGTAACGGGGGGTCTGTACATGGCCCTGCACGGCGTGCTTCCTGGCGTGCTGGGGGACTGCGTGTTCGTGGGGGGCCTCTGCGGCTACGTGGCGTACGACATGATCCACTACTACCTGCACTACGGCTCGCCCAGAAGGGGCTCGTACCTGTACAACATGAAGGCCTGGCACGTCAAGCACCACTTTGAGCACCAGAGAGCAGGTGGGGAGACCACACACAGTACACAAATATTATCTATATAAATATTAGTGCTGTCAGTTAAACGCGTTATTAACCGCGTTAACGCAAACCAATTTTAACGGCGTTAATTAAAAAAAATAAATGATAATAATCTTTGTCTCAAAACACAGAAGCAGTAGCCTGACTGCTATGTTCAAGGCAGTATGTTTGTATGTTCATCGTTTAATTCCACTATAGGCTTTTTTTTTGTATCGTCCTGTTTTGATCAGTATATGCCAATGTTGTTATCAATAAAAAAACATTTGCACAAGGCAAGCCGATGCACTTCTCCATGTTGATAAGAGCATTAAAATGAGAAAAATTAATGCGACAAAGAAATCAAGGGGTATTTAGCATAGAAAAAACATTTGCGATCAATCGCGATTGCTCGCGATTAATCGTGAGTTAACTATGGCATTAATGCGATTAATTGCGATTAAATATTTTAATCGCTTGACAGCACTAATATATATATAAATAATAATATATTCCATACGCCTGAAATATTTAATAAAGCGTATTTTTCCACTGTTGAGGAAGTTGCTCGTTAAAGGCCATTCAGGCTGCGGCCATGGAATGAATGACAGAATGAACCCTGGCACAAAAAACAAAGACGAGCAATTCCCACCACTAGCGTCACAAAGTAGAAAACAGGCAGATCGTTGAATGATCCACTCGTGCTGGTTGAGGATTGTGCACGTCTCTCTGTCCGTCTCTCTGTTTGTCTGTTTGACCTTTCTCTTTCTCTCTTTTTTCCAAAAACTCTGGCAGGTTTCGGAATTTCAACCACCTTCTGGGACCACCCCTTCAACACGGTCATCCCCAAGGAGAGATTTTAGAGCGACAGCCGCGGAATCCCGCTCCGGAACTCATCCGGACCGGGTGAATCCTGTTAGGGATCAACCCCTGCCGCCAGCCCTAACCCTGACCGGCGCTCTGGACTCAGCTGGACCGGGTGACACCGGCCCTTGCCCTTCACCTGTATTTGTGTACGCAGCCTAACGCAGGTCTAGGTTCAACAGTGAGAGGGAGGATCCCCTCTTTCTTATCCTTTCTTAGCTACAAGCAACCAAAGCCGGCTGCCGCCAAAAGTGGGACTTTTCCCTCCTATTATTTATCATCCCCCCCGCCCCTCTAGAGACCCCCCATCCCCCGGCGGCTGCCATGGCCATACTCAAACATACCCTTGTGTCTCATTGGCCCATGAATATCAATCTCCTTTGGTAAACCACCTCATAACATAATAACACCAAGTCTTCTTGCTTTACACAAAGGTACACATAAAGAGGCTACTGTTTCAAGTAAAGGTGGGAACATAGCTTGCTCAGATACACATTCTAGTTTTCTAGGGTGCATGATTGTGTTTGTATGCAGAATACTGTGGAGAAAAGATAGTGGGCGATGGATGGGGGAAGATTGTGAATAAAATGACCGTCAAGGGAACTCAAATGGTAGAAAAAACAAGAAGCTCAACTCTGAGAGATGGGAAGAGATGGAAACAGAACCCCTTATTTGGTTGTCTATACTATTCAGCCAGGGTTCTGTATTTATCAATTGAAAAAGCGGAGCCTTTACCTGCGCTGAAATGTTATCGCCCCGACCCTTATCCTTACTGCACGCCGAGAAAAAAACGATCCGAACTGCTTTGCACAATTTTGCACGGAATTACCGTCCTCGTCTCTCCTCAACACACCTTATTTTGACAGATGTTTTTTCATGTCAATGACCGTAAAATGAAGAAAAATATAATATTTGGTTTAATATATTGTGATTTTATACAATTTCCTAATCTTGAAAGAAATCACGTTAGGAGGGTCTGATGTCTGGAACAGTATGTAAGGGTCACCTAATGTGGCACTCACACCAATGTCAGTTTGTAAAATGTGATGTTCAGAAGACGAGATGCAATTCCTTTTAAATTAAATTTTTACATTCAATGTCTTTACAGTGTTGTGTATCTGACGTGTAGGTGGGGGACATAGTCCCCAATGTGAGGGATGGAAGGAGAGAGTGGGGAGGGTCAAATTCGAAGAAGCTAAAGAAAAAATGGATGGTTGAGGACACAGTGGAAGGAGAGAATGAAAGAGTGTGTGGATGCATGGATGGATGGATGCATTCATGGTTCAAAGGGGGGGGGGGTGAGGGCTTGAAGCCATCTTGGAACTCCTGTTGTGGGAATCTAAGGTCTATATCTCATGGTTCAGGAAAGTAATTCCCGAAATCCTATTGGCTACTTTTGGGCTGCGAACTCTTCCCTGTAATAGGGTTTTGAGGTTGTTCTGGAGGTTCCCACAGGCTGTCGATTGGCTCAGGCATCTTACCGGACAGCAGGAGGTTCTGATTGGCTGATCCTCGGACACTCCCACGATTTTGGTTGACGATGGTTGGACAACACTAAGATAAACACACCTTTCAGGCCTTCTCGTTCTAGAAACCTCAATCTGCACTGTTCCTTTGCTACGGCTGTAGGTTTTTTTTATGTATTTATGAATGTATGAAATTAATATGAACTATAAGAATACCATGTATAAACTTCTAGAATGATGCTAGCACGTGAACTATTTGGTGCGCTTAACTATGCAGGATAAATTATATTTTCTAAAATTGTTTACCAAAATACATATGAACTCAGTGTATATATGCTATTGATGATTTATTTAAATAAATGTATATTTCTCACCTGTATTTCGATGTGTTTGCTTTTTCTCCCATTTCCTCTATATTATTATGATTATCAAATAAAATAAATCGTACAACGGAAAAATAAATACAATATTGAGACATATTTTTATTTACTAGGATACTTAGCAAAGCTGAACATAAAAAACT
Organism: Gadus chalcogrammus; assembly: GCF_026213295.1. NCBI lineage: Eukaryota > Metazoa > Chordata > Actinopteri > Gadiformes > Gadidae > Gadus > Gadus chalcogrammus. Next base: position 2,622,126 of record NC_079420.1, read on the forward strand.
CAATAATGAATGAATGAAATCAAAATAAAAAAAACGTGAGGTAAACCACTATCAAACATCTGTCCTGCCTGTTCACAATTTGCACAAGGTTGTATTCTGAACACACGGACAGGGCTGGCCGGTCAGAAGGACCTATGGGTGCTGCCTCGAGGCTCAGGGTATGTTCCCTTTGACCGGGTGCAGGCTGTAGAGAAGTGCATGTTGTGCTTGTTGTTCCTTCACCTGTCACCTGGCCAGATGCAGAATTTTAAGAACAGGGGTGTGAAGTGTATTTCTTCTTTCTTCCTTTCTTAATTTTTTACATCAATGCAGGAAATGAGGGAGGGCGTTTTAAAATGTAATTGAATGAAAACATTTTTTTGAGGACAACCAGTACCCACCACAAGGTCACGCGCCTATATGGCCTCTGCCTATAAAACCGGCCCTGGCTTTCCACCACTGTTCCCGTGTAGCCTACTCTTCGAAGTAAAAATATTTATATAGTTAATTGATTTATTATTTAGGATACAGTTTTTGTTGACTTAACAAGTATATTCACAGCAGCCTTTTCGAAAAAAGTGGAAGTGCGTGAGAGCACCATCCAGATATTGAAGTTTGCATTTTGCAATGATCGGCCGATTGTGATCTCGCGAGATCATTATGGTCTCACGACGCTAGCGATTCGTGCGCAACAACGTCAGAAGAGACAAACATAGCTTTATTCTCACCATGTCCTTGATGCAAGCCGTATTAAGATGGTAATATCATTACAATACACGAAATAAGTCCTTCGTATTCTGTCGTGTATTTCGTCTTCTTGTTTCTTCTTGTATGTATTGTCCCACCGTGCGAATCGATTCCGACCTGGGTACAAAATGGGATCATGAACACTTTCAAATTTGTTCATGTTATTGGGATGGACAAATGCTGTGAATACTTGAAAGAAAAATGATGCATCCTGTCCACCGTAATCGCTAACGTCACCAGCCTCCACTTGTTCGGACAAACGTTGTGTTGTTCCCCCACAGGGGGGCTTTATTTTCACTTCTGTAAATAAGTAAAAACAAAACCTGTGGTCGAATTTATCCCATCCCTCCACGTCAAGGAAGTTGGTGCGCATTTGTGAATGCGCGTGTATACACACTTGTTTGTACGTGTATATCCCAGCAGCAGGGTAGGTACTAGGCACTATAGGCAGCCCTTATAGGTCCATAGGCAGGCAGTCCTATCCCTCCATGCAAACGTACAGACCATCTGAAGGCAGACGGAAAGACAGGCAAGAAGGCAGACATGCAAATAAGAGGAACTGAAGGGGAACAGCCTTCCCATTCTGGACTTGTGTGGTTGTGTATGTCAAGGTTAGGTATACACCTATTTACAAAGAATATATATGTCAATGGTGTCAAAATAGTGCCATAAAAACGTGTTTGGAGTTTGCAGAAAGTTTTTGGGTGGTAGTGTTCGATTAAACTATTTATGAAAAGGTTTCTGCAAAAAAATAATGTCTGAATTTAATATACTTCATATTGGTGTACAGTCATACTGCATTGCAGCCATAAAATGTGTGTGTGTGTGTGTGTGTGTGTGTGTGTGTGTGTGTGTGTGTGTGTGTGTGTGTTTGGTTTTAATGGGCAGGTCAATGTGGGCCCCATGGTGGCCGGGTCGTGGAGCTAAGAGCCCCCCGTATTATGACTGCGGTCAAGTGAGCCGCCATTCGTTCATCCGCGGTTAACCAAGCCGTCACACAAAATCTTCCTGCGCCTTTACTCTAAACAGCCTTTGGGTGGTATCTCGCAACGTTTTCAAAATAAAACCCTTCACCTACGTGTGTAGACTAGACATATAGAACACTAGCTGTCTTACGGCGGCGTCTAGAATGTCCGCACTTGCGGACATCTTGCCAGTCAGCTGCTCACCCATAACATTGTGGTGGTCAGGACCAGGGCCGACGGACTGCGGGGGAAAGTGAGACAGTTGTGGGGGGGCCCAAGGCAGAGGGGGGGCCCCATGGCAATAAAAAATAAAAAAATAAATAAAATGATCTACCATTATCTACCGGCCACTTCTCCCCCCCCGTCAACAATCCCCCCCCCCCCCGTCAACAATTGCTCCCTACCCCCCCCCCCCCCCCCTCAACAATTCAGCGCAGGGGGGCCCATTTAGTACCTCTTGTATAGGGGCCCAGGATTTGGTGCAACGGCCCTGGGTAGTGGTACTGTATGTACTTTATAAATAACCATAACTTGCTACATTTTCAACCGTTTTCCCAACGGTTTGGTTTCTTACAAACCTTATTAACGTGGTTATAGTATTGTACCTATTTTAGAACATTTCAATTTTTTTTAGAATCTAACATAATTATTCATCAGTATCATGTATAGTCAGTACACCAGTTAGTATGGTCATATCAGTCAGTGCGTAAACTTATGTGAAATACGGTCTATAGCCCACTTCAAAGTGCTGACATAATACAATTTTGCAAAGGCGAGAATATGCATGTGTACGTTTTTCAAATGACATTTTCTCTAAATCTACACAGTAAAATCTAATGGTTCCTTGTGTACAAGTAGTCAGCACACCGGTTGATATGGTCATATCAGTCAGTGCCTGAATATGCTCTAACCAATACGCAGGCCTTTGCCGTCTCTCGGCTCGAGCTTCTCGCTCACAACCAATCACGTTCTTCTGGAGGTCACTAGTTCTTAATTGATTTCAGCTGCGACTCCCCCGCCTCTCCTCATAAAGCGCCCCCACCGTGACGGATTTTAATCGTTTATTTTGCGTTGGATTGCGTGGGCTGAACAATCCGGACATCGTGGCCACCGACGTTGACCCCCCGCCACCGGGACCCACGCAGTGAGTAACGCGGGGTAGCCTACTTCCTTCATGAGCACTGCACATGTTACACTCTTCCCATCTCCTCCTGTCGTCTGTTCTCGCCCCTCTATTGTACATGTTTTACCGCTGGAGGTTAATGTGGATTTGCTGATGGAAGTGGTAGTTTGTGTTGAGTGGTTTATCTATGGGATCGACTGACTAACTAACGCTGCGGACCGCTACAGCACCGACCACCACACTGGGAAGTGTCCTCTGCTCACTGTGGAAGCAGCATGGAAGAACTGCAGCAACTCTGATGGAAACGAGGACCTCCACGCTGTTGAACACAAACTGTTGTAGGCCTACTCAAACCGAGGCGGTCCCACTCGGTTAAAGATCTCGTGGTCAATGCGGCAGACCGCTGGACCTGGACGTCACCTTCTGCAGATACTTCACTGCCCTCAGGAATCCACGGATAACTTGAAACATGTCCGACTCCGCATGTCCGAAAAAAATCCAGGATGGAAACTTGTGGAAGGAAGAAAGGGTTCTGTTTTTGCTCAACCCATAACCCCACTGAGCCCTTCTGTGGAAACCTGTCTGACTGACCCTACTGACTGGGGGCCTGTTGATGTGTGTTTGGTTGGTCTGGTAGAAGGTTTTCTGCTTGTGATCTGCAAGGTGGTCCTGGGTTAGATGTGGTGTCTGACTTGCACACCACTCTCCCAATTCTATTCTTCTCTTTACTACTTTTCTACTTTCAATACACTTGCTGCTGCTGCTGTTGACCGCTGGTGGTGCAATGTGTTTTTTATTCGCGTATGTTCTGTGGACTTTGCATTTGTATTTTAATGAACATGTTTACTGCCTGTTAGACCTCGGATTGGCAAACCTAAACTCCTTCACTGGCAAAATGTAGATGCAAATTAAATGCCGAAATTAACATTTCAATATTCGTTTTGCGTATTTCACCAATAGCTTCGGAACTAGACGGACCTCGTATATAATTTGCTCTTCAAAGATGCGGTCAGGCGCCCCCCGTTATATAACGTTTTCTGCCCGGTACGAAATAGACCGACCAATAGCAACCCTTTAGGCTATCTAATGTGAGGTTGGATATACGCAACATGTAGAGGTGTTTCAACAACAAAGATGGAAGTTGGGAAACTAAAGACTGTATATGCTCACTAAAAGAACGAACGACTACTAAAAGATTTTGAGGAATATGCATTTCTGCATAACCCGTTCCAATGCTATGATTAGTCGAGGCCTATCCAATAGCAGAGCATCGACCCATTTTAGATCGCGCCCTTTAGACACGCCCCTTGGAAATTGAACCGCACTTCAACGCAGAGGATCCAGAAGGATTTCACAACGAGTCCATTGGAAGATATCGAGGAACATGAACATCACCAATGAAGGAGAGTAACGTTTCCACTTGCTATAGGAAGTTAGTGAAGCACTAAATGGTTAATAATAATAATGATAAAATGTGGTCACCATTTATTGACTTTTTGGGTAAGACTTGCTTTACTAATATAACCGCTTTAAAACCGCATTCATTTACTTTTCTTGTGTCGTTTCCCACTATTCATTAAATGTTTTATAGAAGTAAAAAAGTAATCAATAGAACTATACACATTTGTACAACAATTAATCATTATACAGGATTTGAACATTTTCTATTCGAGCTCATGCTTCATAATATTTCCAAGGATTGCAGAGTACCAAATGATTTATGACCGTTGTTTTTGTTCAGGAGCGGATTGTAGTCCCAGAGGCTTCAACAGAGCGGGTCTGGAGCTGGGAGCTGCAGGTGGATGTTGGCCAGGAGCCGTTCAGTCCTACAGGAACAGACGGGTGAGCCGTGGAACTGCACATCCTATAAACTCCTCTTTGGCGTGGTCAAACGGTTCAGAATAAAACTGGAATTCAGTCATTGGTTGTGATTGGCTTGTTAGCCAAGCGTTCTCAGCCACTAGGACGAGTGTCCTTATGAAGATTAGATGTGTGGCTGGGTTTGGGAGTTTATAGGAAATGATACTTCTCAAGAACGCACAGAATGGGAGAAGATAAGCTATTGACATCTGAGTGAGCGAGGAGAAAAAAAATCTCCAGTGTTTAAATAGATTTTGTCTTGTTTCAGTAGAGGTGATGGAGGCGGTCGTCTGGAGGTGCTCGTCTGGAGGTCCGTGGCGGTCGTCTGGAGGTGCTCGCCGTGAGGTCCATGGCGGTCGTCTGGAGGTGCTCGCCGTGAGGTCCATGGTGGTCGTCTGGAGGTGCTCGTCTGGAGGTCCGTGGCGGTCGTCTGGAGGTGCTCGCCGTGAGGTCCGTGGCGGTCGTCTGGAGGTGCTCGCCGTGGCGGTCGTCTGGAGGTGCTCGCCGTGAGGTCCATGGCGGTCGTCTGGAGGCGCTCGCTGCAGGTGGAGGGAAGGCCGGGAGCCGTGCAGCCCAACGGATGCAGAACGGTGAGAAACGGAACTGCACAGCTGCACATTCTTTTTTTAGGCTTGGTGAATTGTTTAGAATTAAAACTTTGACATGGCGCCACAGCAACTCTGAGGTGTTCTGGAAAATGTCAGATGCATTCTCAGCCACTAGGACTAGCTCCAGGATGTAGGCTAGGTGTGTGTGGCTGGCTGTTGGCTTAAATAATACCTCACTCAAGACTGCACAGTAGGGCATCAGTGAGATCTGTGGGAGCTAAAGCAGAGGAGGAGTTGATTATCTGCATCATGTACGGGGAGAAATGTGCAGTGTGCAAATGGAACGCGTCATTCGCCTTTCAGAAGGACTGAGGCGGAGGTCCTGGAGGCGGAGGTCAGCCTGGAGGCGGCGGTGGCCTGGAGGTCCTGGAAGCGTCCAACCTGGAAGGGGCGGCATGGAGGGCCAGGTGGCGGCTCCTCATCCAGTAAGTGTAACTCATCTTCAGTGCATCCATGATTAAAGGGGAGAAAATGTTCCAGTGTGCAACCGGAACTTGTGGTCTCACATTTCAGAAGGGCCTGGAGGCGGCCAACCTGGAGGTCCTGGAGTCGGTGGGCCTGGAGGCGGCGGTTGGGTCCAACCTGGAGGGCCTGGAGGCGGTGGTTGGGACCAACCTGGAAGGCCTGGCGGCAACTTCCTGGAGGGCCCGCTGGCGGTCAGCCTGGAGGGCCCGCTGGCGGTCAGCCTGGAGGGCCCGGCGGCGGCGTCCTGGAGGGCCCGGCTGCGGACGTCCTGGAGGGCCCGGCGGCGGGCGTCCTGGAGGGCCCGGGCGGGCGGCGTCCTGGAGGGCCCGGCGGCGGCGGCGGCGGCGGCGTCCTGGAGGCCCGGACGGCGGCGGCGCGGGGCTGCCTGGAGGGCCGGCGGCCTGGCTGAGGGCCCGGCGGCGGCGGCGGCCCTGGAGGGCCCGGCGGCGGCGGCGGCGTCCTGGAGGGCCCGGCGGCGTCCTGGAGGGCCGGCGGCGTCCTGGAGGGCCCGGCGGCGGCCGTGTCCTGGAGGGCCCGGCGGCGGCGGCGTCCTGGAGGGCCCGGAGGCGGCGGCGTCCTGGAGGGCCCGGCGGCGGCGGCGTCCTGGAGGGCCCGGCGGCGGCGGCGTCCTGGAGGGCCCGGCGGTGGCGGCGTCCTGGAGGGCGGGCGGCATCGGTGGAGGTCCTGGAGGAGACGGTCCCGGCGGTGGACGACGGCTGGGGGATCCGGCGGTGGAGGTCTGGAGGCGGGTCGTGATTAGACCAACCAGCTCCTCATCCATGGAAGGTAAGCTCTTCAATCTGATCAATTTGATCAAAGAGCGCAGCCATGAACTGGTGGTATCGCCATTTGGGGACTAAACTCTAATGCTTAACTCAAGTAGCTGCAGTGTTTCCCCCAGTACTGTGTGTTTAAGGCTATCTTAACAGTAGGGCCCCGCTATGACTACCAATGTAGAAAAATTATTATAAAAAAATAATTATGCAATTACAAGTGCAAACTCGTAGGGAAAGAAAACATACTTTCCTCAATACAAAAATTGTAGATAAATAATTTGTCTGTAATACGTATACTGTTCAAAACAATAGTCGTGCCCATAAGCATTTTCGCATGCAATTGAAAAGGCGGGTTGTATGTATATTGCGAAACTGAAAACCCTCAACGAAGACCCCCCCCCCCCCAACCACCACCTATGGACCAGACATTGTCTGGGGGAAAACACTTAACAGGTGTTGTATCCTACTTAGTAGTTGAGTACAATAGGGGTAGCTGTGGTCATATCTCAAATGGTTAACTGAGGTTGCTCAGAGGATTGAAGACGACACTTGGGTATGAAGATCCACTGCAGGGGGCTGAACGACCACTCATCTTCCGGAGAAGGTACATAAATCTACAGCTGATGTGATTAAAGTTCTGCAGTTCAGATCCGCTGATAAATGGTCCCAAACCGTATCCACAGCGTCCTCATGGTGCAGGCGGTCAAACCTCCACCTCTTTGAAGAGACCAAGCAGCTTAATGACTGACTGGTTCGAGGACGGACCTAAGGCCTGCAGCGCAGCCGACTAGAGACTCTCTGTGGAACCGGTAAGATACTGGATTGACCATCTTGAAGACATTTTCATTTATTCAACAAGGTTAGTTTTGTTTGGCGGGTATGTTGCTTTGATACTAGGGGCTTCTTCTGTAACAAACCTTCTAGAGAATAAGATCTGACTTCATCCAATCAGCGGGATGTCCTTGAACAAGAGCCAATGGCTGAAGGTGCTCAAACGCATTATTTAGACTCGCTCCTCTACTATTGCTGTAATCAAGCTGGATGGCTATTTTGCTCCTTCTACTGACAAAATCAAGTCTGCCACCTGGTGGCTGATGAGGGCGTAGCAACTCGGGTACATTGGAAACATGATAAGAAGAGCCTGTTTTTGATGGTTGGATCGTACACCTAAATGTTTTTACATCAAAATATCGATGCTTGTTTTCATCCTTTCTATGTTTAGCTTTGATTTATCCTTGTGACCCATTCCCCTTAGGTTCAATTAAGTTGACCTCTCCTTCAGGCGACTTAAAGGGAGACCAGATGTGCGGCATCTGGGTGTCATCGTGCAGAGACCAACGCTGGTAAATATTTGCTTCGTCCTTGAACAGACCTAACGCGTCAAACGGCAATTATATAATCCCTCCTGATCTTTATTAAGGTCTGAAGACCAGTCTTTTCTGTGAACATCTCCACTGACTAGTGTGCTCTTAATTAAATTAAAGTTAATTAAATGCAGCAACTCCAATTCACCTGGAGGCTCGTATTGAATTTTTTTTAAACCTGGTTCTCCAGCACTAGGTCTGTTGAGGTAAATAAATGCTTGTTTTTTCGCTAATTTGAGTCTATGAAATCAAATGCTGATTGAGCCCGGATGGGGCTGTTCCGGCATTTATAGACATTTGATTGCCCTTGACACTGATTCTACTTTTTGCATCAATTTACTTCACAGTACTGAACTACAACAGTGTGTCCTACTCCCATAAACCCTGAGGATCCCTGGATGGCTACACCAGCACATTAATCCACACCCAACATCATCACACAGTGCACACTCTATAGAGCTTGTAAGTCCGCCCTTTGCGGCGGGACCTCGTGAGATCGTAAGATATGACTGAGTTTCAATGGAGAGAAAGTAATTATTTTCTCCATTTTATGTTTCACCACATTTTGGGGGAAGAATGTTTGAATCAATCTTTGTCATTTATTTCTGTACTCCACATCTGTAATCCCAGCTGTTGTATTTTAACACGGTAGCTGGGAACCCTCTTTATAGGGAGCGGCTAGAGGGACGAGGCTGGAAGCAAACCTGATCCTGGATCTTAACCTTCTTTCTAAACCTAATGCCGCAATTTAACCGCAAATAAAGTGAGGCCTAAAGTAACTTGACTCTTACCTAAACTTGCTTGCCTAAACTCGCTTGTCTAAACTCGCCTGCATAAAACCTAAACTCGCTTGCATAAAACCTGATCTTGCTTGGCTAAACTCGCGTCGCTTGTCTAATACCTGAACTTGCTTGCCTAAACTCGCTTGCCTGAACTCGCTTGCCTAAACTCGCTTGCCTAAACTCGCTTGCCTAAACTCGCTTGCCTAAACTCGCTTGCCTAAACTCGCTTGCCTAGACTCGCTTGCCTAGACTCGCTTGCCTAGACTCGCTTGCCTAATACCTGAACTCGCTTGCATAAAACCTAAACTCGCTTAGCTTGACTAGCTTGCCTGTACTCGCTTGGCTAAACTCGCTTGCCTAATACCTGAAGTCGCTTGCCTAATACCTGAAGTCGCTTGCCTAAAACCTAAACTTGCTTGTCAAACACGTTACACAAAGTTAACCATCCATAATCTTTAACCCAAACCAGACTTGTCCCTGGGTCGCTCCACTTTAATTTAGAAGTTTCTTCTTTTACCTCATCTGCGTTTTGAGTTGCATTCTTTGAGGGCTTGAAGTGCTTTAGTGGATATTTGAACCTTTGTTTGACGCATCAATAAACATGCTTTATCTTTACCCATTTTGTTTTGGATTGCATTTCTATGTGTAATCCGGCCAAATGTTCAGTGTCCTTACATGTAATGTCTATGGTCTGACGATAATCTGACCTCTTCATGAAGCAGAATGTGTGAATGTTGTCCTGTGAGCTCCAGGCTCTCTGTGGGCGTCAACGTCTCTTTAGCAAAAGGTTGGAGAGTGAAATTCATTTTTGTGCCATTTTCATGTGTTCCTGAGTATTTCAGACCTGTGGTGTTTCACATGAGACCTTAATGGGAACTTTTCTTTTTCTGCCTGCATACGTAATGCCTACATTAGTAGGGTGATCACTGTTGATCCCAATATTGATCATTAACCACCTCATTCTTTGGGATTACATATCATGTAATTTATGAGCATATTTGCAAATGCCTCCAAATATCAGATTGTGTAAAAACCAATGAAATGTAACCTGCTTGATTTAAAGAAAATAAAACATCCAAATATTATAAACCTGTTTTGTGTTGCTCTCTTACCATGTGGAAATGAGCAGATAGATATGTTTAGCTCTGATTTGCTGCCTCCTTTTGGTGTGGTGCTGGGATTTGTTTAACATACTATTATAATTTCCAGGATAAGTTAATAACCTAGTATAGCCTACCTGGAAAAGAAGGGATATGATGGCCAGGGCAGACGGACAAACAGGCGGTGAGTGGGCCGGGCAGGTCAGAAATCAATGGGCTACCTTGTTTTTGTATAGAAATATTGTTGGTTATATTATTCGTTATATTATATATCGTTATATGATTCGTTATACGTTACATGATCGTATAGCTGGATTGTAGAAAGGCACTGTTATAAGACATGCTGTTGAGTGTCAGGTTTTATGGTGGTTTTATGATGATAAGCATGTGATACTTATTTTAATATTTTACAACACTCAGTCGACACGCATTTGAAATATTATGGATATTTTATGGATATGCATATCGGAGTCAGTTGAAATTACTGACGACATGCAAAAATGAAGTTGATAGCACTCAAACCAGACACAAATTTGACAGAAATGAGACTTGACATTCAGGGGAAACATGTCTGAAGATGGATAATAGCTATTCACTTGACATGTTGATTATGTTATGTATAATTTAATGTATATTGATAATATGTTCTTGATAACCTTATTCAGTTTTAAATTAAACAATGTTGACATGGGACAACTGACAAAACTGAAACTAAACTGAGACAATCTTGATGCTCAACGTACACTCAACTTGTATTAACTTTATACTCAATTTATATTAAACATCGAACTATATAGGTAAAGTGTTAAACGATAGATACATTATTTGGCCATATATGCTTGATATTATCTTTCTGCATTAAGAATATTGTCTTTTCAATGGGATGCTGACCTCAAGGCTGAACACAATGCATGAATCAATTAAATCAAAACAGTATAATGTAACAGTAAAGCCGTAAGCTAATTCAAAACAGTTTCACCAGAAAACATGATGCATTTCACAACTGTCTTAAACATTCCCCCTTTGACCACTGCAATGATTATTTATCAACAAGGATTTTTCTATTTAATTAAACAAGGGATTGCTGTTTAAGTGTGTTGTGGAAGCAACAATACTACATAAAAGTAAATAAAGAATGAGCATGGCATGGGTTGGCGGGTGCTAGGACCTGGGGCTGCAGTTGCTGAACCAATGGGGCGTCCCTGCAGGGAGGAGCCTGGCTACCGACCAACCTCCACACCCTGCGAGAGAGCTGTCTGCATTCCTGCCATACACACACAACACTCACACAAACACACACACACAAAGACATAGCCAAACACGCCCTCACTTTCTCCCCAAGCAGGAAGAACCCTAAGGTAAGTGTGTGTGTGCGTACGAGATGATTGGAGTGTGTGTCCGTATTCTCAGGAATTCGTGGTCTCTGTTTGGATCTCGGGGTAAACTAAAGCCCCGTGTGATTGGCTGGCTGTCTCTGTTCCTCTTCTATGTTTGACTGTAGGTAAACAGAGCAGTGGCGGGATTGTGGGCCTGTCACTCAGCAGCCAACCCGGACCTCATCCCCACTTACCCTGCAGGTTGGTCATTCATCCTGGTCGTCCTCTGTGTGTCTCTTCTCGCTCGCTTGCTCTGTCTTTCACTCTCGAAAGCGTGTGCCGGTAAAGGACTCCTGCACTGTCAGAGCAGAGTGTGTGTGTAGCAGAGTGATTTGAGGGTGCTAAGCCCAGCCAGGGAAACGATGGGAGCATCAGGCCTAAAGTAGAGTCGCAGAAGTCCCAACATCTGCAGGTTCGATGACCATTTAGGTCTGATTCTGTGTGTTGTGGCTATGGCCTTGACAGGTTATGTGTATAACATGATACAGCTTTGGCGACTGCATCACCAGAGATTGTCAGGCAAATACAAGGTGGCCCAGCAAGACTGTTACAGTGAAATAAGATGCAAGGTGAAGCCCTCCACCTCGCTGCTGCTGCTGGCATCATGCAAATGCACGGTAACCCCAGAAGAGATTGATAAGAACATTAACAACCGGGCTTGAGGGCACTTTGGTTTTATGGAAGGCATTAGCCCTATCTTCAACGAGTAATGAGCTATGGATGGTGCTCTTTCAACAGTAGGCTTATGTGTAGTTTATGGAGCTAAGAATAGGACAGAATTGAATAGACCTCTTTGGTGTTCCTAAATAACAATGATGTAGTTCGTAGACGGGCCGATGGCAGAAATCCCCCTTCTACTCTCTCTCAGTAGGTTGTGTTATGAACACAAAGTTCAAATGGTTCTTTCTCTTGATGCCAGAATTTATTTGAAAGGTTTTAATAAGGAAAGACACAAGGGGAGGAAGTTCCAGACCCAGGCTCACAGTCCTGTCCGTCCGGACGTCAAATACTTAATCGATAGATCAATTCACAAATGCGAATTGGTGCGGAACCTCTCAGTTAATTTGATAACACCCCATGAGTTGATCCGGGGTGTTATCAGCGGGAGCCGACCAAATCGCTCTGGACGCATTGGACAGACTTACAACCAGACACACGGAACATGTCAGACATACAACCAATAAACTTTGAGGAAAAACAATATGAATGCATATTTTCAATCCAGTCACAAATTAGACTTGTAAATAGGAGTAATCCTTCGATGCAAAAACTCTTATGTTCACAGTTTTACACTATTCTCAATATTTGGACTCGTGCAACGTGACAAATAACAATATGCCTGCTTTAAATACTCTTTTGTTTGTTTACATGCTGATCTGCTCAAATGTTGCTAGCGCCAGTCAAGCTCTGGTGTTTGCCCATTGTGATTAAGCCCTGTATTGCTAACGTCACCTAACAACGATGGAGACAAAACCACGTAATATTCGTCCTTTCTGTTGTTTTAATGGCTTACAAATTGCTCAGTTTAGCGTTGAAGGGGTTCTTTGGGGATGGCCCTAATGAAGCCACAAAAGACCTCTTGTAGCTGTTTTGTGTGACTATTCCATCATCTCTCCGTAAGATCTCTATCTTCTGCCAGCGGGCTACTGCTGGGACGTAATCATGACGTCCACTCCAAACTGTTCTCTAAAACAACACCACTCAACCTGTCATACAGACTAAGTCTTCTGTAACCCTTATGTCACTGACTGAGTGAGCACAGACACTTGGGACTGAACACGGGCTTTGTTAAATAACTACCTCAATATCAGAGCCTCTCAAATCGACACCTGTCTAGTGTCTACCCTGTCCACCACCATATACTGTTAATTAAATGTATTATTATTATTTATTACTCCAGTATGACTTTGATGCCCCCCTCTGGTGCTTGACACCTGTCTATCAGTCCACCACCATATATTCCAGTATGACTTTGATGCCCCCCTCTGGTGCTTGACACCTGTCTATCAGTCCACCACCATATACTCCAGTATGACTTTGGTGCCCCCCTCTGGTGGTTGACACCTGTCTACCCAGTCCACCACCATATACTCCAGTATGACCACGATGTCCTTCCGCATGCAGTCTCATCATGAGCTCGGCTGGCAGTGATGCAGGCGACGGGGGTCTGGGGGCCCCGCAGACGAAGACCCCCGGGGAGAAGGCCTCGGGGCCCGTGAGCGCAGACGGCTCGGGGTGGACGAGGGCCAGCTGCACGTGCTGCGCGGGGGGCCCCGTGGAGCCCCTGGTGCTGCTGCAGCTCAGAGCGGGGCTCCCGAGAGAGACCAAGGACTGGGTCATCACCCTCATAGCCACCGCCGTGAAACAAGGAGGTGAGGGCTGTGCGTGTGTGTGTGTGTGTGTGTGTCGCCGTCTGTGGGTCAAATTTGCATGTGCAAATTTTTGAGACCTAGAGAAGCCGGCAGAGAAGGAGACCTGGTCAGACAAAACATTCTACCCACCCGACAGGTGAGCTAGAAGCCACCGTGACGCCAGAAGTACCGCAATGTGGGGGCTGACATCTTGGTTTATAGGAACTGACAACTTCTGACAATGTGGAGCAAAGTGGAAAAGCAAGATGATTGAGTTTGCCGTTCCTCGTGAACGTGCAGGAGGTTTCTTATAGCACACATAGGTTTATGTTTGTCAGAATTTGGCCTACAAGTGAAATCAAGGTTTCTGTCGGGTCACATTTGTAGGACTATACAACGCCAAAAAAACAAAAAACATGTTACTAACCCAAATCTAACTACAGTACGATACATTGAGCAAAGTGCAACTACAGAAATATGAGTACAAACGATTAAAACGATGTAAAGGGAGACTGTGGCCCCTGGGGTCTTCTGGGTGAATTGGCCCCAGTCTCTCCCAGGGTGCGTGACGAGCCGGGCCCCTGGCAACCGGGGCCACAGGAGAACGAGGACACAGGGAATCAGCAACATCAATCTGTATTCTAAGGACAAGCAAGACAAGATTAGTTTACTTATTTAAAACATTAAACTTTTTTTTTTTTTTTGCAATTTGGTTTGTCGGTCCAGTGACATCATTTTCTTTTATGATCCGTCTCGACTTTCGGTAAACAAGTCAGGCTGATTTGAATGGTCGTGGTCTGTATAAAGTTTTGTATTTAGTACGGCTTTCTTTGAACGTGACCGTGGTAGGGACAAGACTGGCTACAAACTAACTGACGTCTGAGGTCTCGTAGAACGCTTAGAGGAACCCAAGAGCCCGCTTTACGGATCTTAGCGGGAGCTGCTTTTTAGTGATTTTTGTCATTTCGAATCCAACGTCTGACTTGAGACGCCGGCTTCTCTGTTGCCTTGACGACTTGACCCCGACAGGTGCAGGCTTGTCCGCCCACCCGGGGGAGGAGCCTAGCGGTGACATCATCGTGGTGTCGGCGCCGCGGTGCACGCTGCTGCGGGCGGCGGAGGAGCTGGGTCTGTGCAAGCCCTACCGCACGGGGGACATGACGGCCTTCTCCTACCACGACAGGAGCAACTTCAGGGACGCCGGTAGGGGGGCGGGCGCGCGCGCGCACACACACACACACACACACACACACACACACACACACACACACACACACACACACACACACACACACACACACACACACACACACACACACACACACACACACACACACACACAGGGCCTTAAAGTGAGCGTACACCTTGTGTACAGGCCCTAGCGTACGGGGAGAGGTGACCCTGTGTGTTTATGTACAGAGCCCTAGCGTAAGGTGACGGGTGACCCTGTGTGTTCCAGACGACGTGCAGGTCTTCCTGACCCTGGCTGAGAGACAGTACATAGTGAAGTACGAGCTGGAGGGCCTGCGAGCTCAGAGGGACCTCAAGATACCCGGACTCCCAGAGGGGCGCCTTCTGCAACGCCGGGATAACATCTGTGAGACTGTGCTGGCTGGCTGGCTGTCTGTCTTTCCACGTGCTCTCAGTAGACACAAGCTCTCTCTCTCTCTTTCTCTTTCTCTTTCTTTCTCTTTCTCTTTCTCTCTCTCTCTCTTCCCCTCCCCCCCACTCTTTCTGTCGGCCCGCCCGCCTGTCTGTCTGTCTATCTGTCTGTATGTCTGTGTGTGTGATAAAGCTGACAGGATGTGGTCCACAGGGCAGAAGCTGAAGGCGGTGGGCGTGGTCCAGGGCATGTTCCCCCTGAATGACGAGGACAAACTCAAGGCTCTAAGTGACTGCTGGTACTCTGGGAACCAGTTGACTCAGCCTCTGGGTGAATGGACCGCGCACACACACACACACACACACACACACACACACACACACACACACACACACACACACACACACACACACACACACACACACACACACACACACACACACACACACACACACGCGCGCGTCCACGCACACGCACACACACGTACATGCGCTGTCTGACACATTCAGATGCAAACATTGAAAGGGACACATACTGAGAAAATAAATACACTGACATCTGAAATAGTCTGTAGGTCGAGGTTACAGCCACAGCCACAACTGCATGCAAAGACCCAATGCACATGTCCTCCTTCCTGTACGATCCTCCTCCCCTCACTTAGAACGAAGGCACAACCCAGACAACCTCAACGACAACAAACATTTCAGTTTCTTCCTCACTTTACGATCCCCCACTTCCTCCAACGACTCCTCTCCTCTTTGTCGCTCCATCCCAGACAAGATCCACGCCTACTTCGGCGGTACCGTAGCGTTCTACTTCAGCTTCCTGGACTTCTACACCTGGTCTCTGCTCCCTCCCGCCATTCTGGGGATGATCCTCACAGTCTTCTCCGGTACCACGCTCCCCTCTCTCTCCTCCTCAGCCTCCTAAAGGAAAACCCTACGAATCAAACACATAGACTCAGTAGATTTGTGCTACCAGTCGAAGGATTCCCCCTGAGGACGAAGGCTGCTGTCATTAATCAACTGTCTCCACCAGGGAGCGTCAACAAGGAGGCCATGGACTCCATCTCAGACTCCAAGGTCGCCACGGGCGACGGGGACGACGACGACGACCAGACGGTCAGCGGTCACATGATCCAGGCGGTGTTCAGCATGCTGTGGTCCACGGTCGTCATAGAGATGTGGAAGCGCCGCAGCACCCTGCTGGCGTACCGCTGGGGCACCATGCAGCTGGCCGAGCGCTTCTCCGAGCCCCGCCCCGCCTACCACGGCGCCCTGGGGGTGAACCCCGTGACGGGCCGCGTGGAGCCGCTGTTCCCCGCCTGGCAGCGGGAGCTGCGGATGGCGCTGGTGTCGGTGCCCGCGGTGGGGCTGTTCCTGGGTAGGCCCCTAGAGGGAGCTAGTGAGCAGCAGTACAGTGTTACACTCCCGGGTAGGCCTCTAGAGGGAGCTAGTGAGCAGCAGTACGGTGTTAAACTCCTGGGTAGGCCCCTAGAGGGAGCTAGTGAGCAGCAGTACAGTGTTAAACTCCCGGGTAGGCCTCTAGAGGGAGCCAGTGAGCAGCAGTACAGTGTTAAACAGCTCCAATTTTTTTCAACGTCACCCAGTTAGGTCTCATGATACACATGATACAAAACACACAGAAAGGGATGTTCTAAACATTGGTCCTTGGGGATGCTCTGTTTAGGGTTAGGGTTTGGGTTGGGGTTAACCCTAACAGTACCCCCTGTCCCCCCAGGCCTGGTGGTGATGGGGATGCTCGGTTTCTACTGGGGGGAGGCCCAGGCCCAGAGCCTCCACGCTGAGTGGGACTCGCTGCTGTCCAGCGTGGTGCTCTACCTGCCCTCCGTGGCCCACATCGTCTACACCAACGCCCTGGGGACGGCCTACAGGCAGGTGGCGCTGGCGCTCACAGAGTTCGGTGAGTGGGGGGGAGCTGGGGCTCCACTGGAGTGAGTGAATAGAAAAGGTGGAGGATGGAATGTGACCTGCCTGGAGCCGGATCTCTCAATGGAAGGGAACGTCAGGAGGACTGAGAGGGGAGGGAGGGTCAGGGTCGAGGAAGAGGTGCAGCACTTTATTTTTAATTGTTTTCTGACTGACTTTTGAATGGCTTTTGATAACAACTTCTGCTTGAGGAAACGATGAAATAAATGATGGAATTTGTTGACTTTAAGGCTTGAGAATAGTTTATATTACACATTCCTGTCGTAAAAAAGTACTTTACGTATGCAAAGCAGCACATAGTAACCACAGTTATCATTGGTCAACAGAAGTGTAATTGCTCATCATTCAGATAGATAACCTTGTCACACACATTGATCCAGCTTATTTGATTTTCCTAGAGAACCACAGGGAGGAGTCGGCCTACAACGATCACCTCACAGGCAAGATCCTCGTGGTAGGTTTTGACCTCCTCTCCATCTCTGTACGTCCTCATGTCTGTGATGAGATGAACCATGGCTCACTCCCCTCCTTTCTCGTTGGGTCAATCTGCTGTAGTTCACCTTCTTCAACTACTTTGCCGTGCTCTTCCATATCGCCTTCTACAAGCAGGACCTGCCGCTACTCCGCAAGGTAAGAGCATAAAACCTTCTCTGTAGGGCCGGGAGAGTCTCCGGTTGTTCTGGGTGAGTTGAGTGGATCCTAATCTACTCATGATAAGATAGTACTTTATTGATCCCAGATCATCCCAATACAAAACAATAAGTGTAGGCATATATGTCAACAGTTTCTATGTGAGGTAGTTACCAGTAAATGCTACGTTATTTAACCAATCATTATGCATTTATTACTATACTATACCTTGGTAATAGATGAGGAGATGTGTCTGTCTGTCTGTCTCTCTTTCTCTGTCTCTCTCTCTCTCTCTCTCTCTCTCTCTCTCTCTCTCTCTCTCTCTCTCTCTCTCTCTCTCTCTCTCTCTCTCTCTCTCTCTCTCTCTCTCTCTCTCTCTCTCTCGTGTGTTACCGCCTGTCTTTCGCCCCTCCAGCGCCTGGCCTCCCTGCTGATCATCACCCAGCTGGTGAACCAGGTGACGGAGGTGGTGATCCCCTTCCTGGTCGACCGCTTCCTCAGTGCGCCCAAGAGGAAGGAGAAGAAGGAGGACCCTCAGGAGGACAAGTTCAGGAACCAGAGCAGCCTTCCTGATTTCCCTGTGGGTGTGTGTATGTGGAGGTCGTGCGTGCGATGCGTTGCTGGGATAAGATCGGCCCTTTAGTCGCCAAATTTGAATCCCAGCATTGCAAATAATAATACAAATATGGAAAGTACTCCAATATATACAAACCCGTCTATACAAAACACCTAATAAACTAAACGACGGTTAAACTAAAATTCAAAATATCCATTTTGACGTGTGTGTGCTGTGCGGTATGTGTGTGTGTGTGTTTGGACGGTTCATGAACTCCAAAGCCTGTGTATCCGCTGTCTTGAGTCCCAGACGCCGTCATGTCAGAGCGCTCCCCTGTGTGCTGTCCGCAGGGCCTGTTCTCGGAGTACATTGAGCTGCTGGTGCAGTTCGGCTACTTCAGCCTGTTCTCCTGCGTCTACCCGCTCACCGCCGTGCTGCTGCTCATCAACAACCTGACGGAGATCCGTTCCGACGCCTACAAGATGTGCAAGCTGTTCAAGAAGCCCTTCTCGGCCCCCGTGGCGGGCATGGGGGTGTGGCAGGTCAGCGCCTCCTCCTCACTCTGACGAGGCACAGCGAGCAGATCCATGCAGTCCCGTGACCCATGTCTCAGACGCTGGATTATTATCTCTCTCAGTAGATTGGAATAGCATATATGTTGACGTCATTGCGGGAGTGACCTTCTATTTGCCGTTTCCTGTGTATACTGGTTTAAGGCGACGGCATATTGTGGATAACGTTGTCGTGTGTCTCCCTGGCCTCTCCGCGTCTCTCCTCCCACAGACAGCGTTTGAGGTCTTGAGCTTCGTGTCGGTCATCTCCAACTGCTGGTTGCTGCTTCTGTCGCCACGGTTACAGGAGCTGGGCCATGAGAGCGGCGTCACTGGGACCAATGTCGTGCTGGTGGCCGTCCTGATGGAGGTACCGCCCCCCCCCCCCCCCCGGGCGCTGTAGAGACCCTCCTCACGGAGAGGCCATCGGAGCAGAAACACGCTCAGAACTCTGGTCACGGGTCTGCTCCTTTGATGCACCGGGGCACGGGTAGTTGACTAAACTAGTGGAGAGAGGTCAACTACCCGTGCCCTGGTTAACACCAGGGCACGTGGAGAGAGGTCAGCTACCGGTAGTTGACTAAACTAGTGGAGAGAAGTCTGCTACTGTTATCACCAGGCCACGGGGACTAGTGGAGAAGTTCTACGGTTGACTAAACTAGTGGAGAGAAGTCTTCTACCGGTAGTTGACTAAACTAGTGGAGAGAAGTCTTCTACCGGTAGTTGACTAAACTAGTGTTCCCTGGTATATAAAAAGAGCAGAGCCAGACCAGCTGTTCTGAGCCCCCCTGTGTCGTCCTGATGCGATCCTTGTGAGGAGGGTCTATACTGCCTTAAGGGATCGGAAACCAATGATCTCTAGCCTTGATCTTGATGACATGAATCTTTTTTTTCAAGGTCGATATTTATACGTGTGTGTGTGTGTGTGTGTGTGTGTGTGTGTGTGTGTGTGTGTGTGTGTGTGTGTGTGTGTGTGTGTGTGTGTGTGTGTGTGTGTGTGTGTGTGTGTGTGTGTGTGTGTGTGCGTGCGTGCGTCTGTTCAGCATCTTCTGATTATGGTCAAGATGGTTCTGGCCAAACTGATCCCTGATGAACCGGACTGGATCCGAGTTAAACGAGAGCAGAACGAGTTCATATCAATGCAGGCCTTAGGACAGCAGGTTAATACTCACTCACTCACTCACTCACTCACTCACTCACTCGCACACATCTTTGTATTATTGATGTGGGATTGGGATTCTATTTGATTTTCAGTAATATAATCACTGCTACAATTCTTACTGATATTTTTATTTTTCTTTAAGTAACAATTAGAACTAATGGTAGCTATAGCTGCTATCTAATAATAAAAAAAGATCATACATCACATCATATAATGCCTTCAAACCGTGAAAGGGAACCATTGATGGTCTGATTGTAAAACCCGCTGGCCCCTGACCTTTCACTCCCCCTCTCCCTCTCTCCCCCTCTCCCTCTCTCCCTCTCTGACCCCTCTCCCTCTCTGACCCCTCCCCCCTCCCTTACAGAAACAGTGAAGGGGATTGTGGAGAGAATGGGGCAGGCCTGTGTTTGGAGCTTCAGTGCTGCATTCACTCTCATCCAGTCCTGCGTAGCTAGGCAACCCGTTGAGTATCACTTCACAGAGAGCAGACTATATGCCCTTATTATATCCTTCTGTCAGCTAGCAGTGCTTCAGGGCTAACCCCAGGCAAATTCTCACACGCACGGCGGCAGGAGAAACTCGACATGGGGGCATCTGAAGTGACAGAGGGGGGGGGGCACCACTATTTTTCACTTGCTGATAACCCAGGAGGGATCATAACCGCTGGTACAATTACTCGCAATGCATTTGCATTTATTTTGCAGTCGGTTGAATTGACCCCGCCCTTCTATCCGGAAGGCCAGTAACAATTTGTTTTTTTGGAGTTGTGTGAACGAAGCACTCTGACGCAACACATGGGTCGAGCATGACGGATGGGTCAAGGTGAAAATACGGGATAGGAGATATGGATACAAAACTAAGGGGGGAGGCCATGTTTTAAGGGACAGGCATTGCAGCCTTCTGGCCCCTTGGTGACGCCGGCCGGAGCTCCAGTCCCAAGTGGGTCCCCAAGAGCAGCTGGGGGCTATGCAAAAGGCGTTCAGCGTTCACAGACACCCTCTGTGACGCTCGCCTGGTGTGGGTAGTGCATCTTTATTCCAAGAGGACTTTTTATGTGTTTTGATTTTGATTTGTACGGGTGGCTGTTGAGGCCCTGTGGAGACTGTTACGCTTCGCTCTGTAACGGACTGCTTTAAATGCTACTAATTGATGATAGTGGTACTTCCTATTTTTCGAGTTAAGGTAGAGCGCGTCATTTAGCGGCCGTAGCGCATGGCTTTCATATCCGGGTGCTGTTAGTGTCTAGAAGGTCCTGGTCCATATTGTGTGAGCGGATGCTAGTGCAGAATGACCTCACTACAAGGTGGCGTGTTGAACTACGTGGATGTTAATGAATTTAATAAATTTAAGAAAAACTGAATTTGACCCTGAATTTGTGTTAAAGAAAAGAACAATGGGTTGAATATTACCTGCTGAATAATTGTATTTTTTAAAAGATTGTTTTTTAAAAACAAAATTCAACAACAAGCTTCAATGGAGAAAAAATTCCGGCTCACCTAATTCACCATGCCATTTTGCATTCAGGACATTTTACATACTTACATAATATTGTTTGATTCACACCTAGGCATTGTAATTTCCAGAAGCCTTAAAGTATTGATAATGGTGCTGTGTTTCTTTTTTCATGTGATTCATCACGGTTTGCTCGTCCATAAATACGCATTATCTGCTTGATGTACTCTTAAATCAATGTGGCTAAAATCCCCTTAACTCTCATAATTAACTCATATACCACCTCACCATACCACTTTCCTGGAAAAACAATGTCATAGATTTCACTAGACATCGATAAAGAAGAAATCCCCAAGGAAGTAGATCCGATTCCTTATTTAACCAACATGTAGAAGCTGTGGATCTGAGATCACACAGAGCAACCAAAGAATTGTGCCTTTTATGAATGTGTTGTTTTACCATATATATTTATACTTTTTCACGCGTTGTTTGCCTTAAACAGATACTGTACTTGAATGAGGTGGTGTTACACTTGCTTACGAATGTTATTTAATGATTGACTGCAGGCATATTGTGATAATATATAAGTCAAACAGGCAGAGCGGAGATGGACTGACGTTACATCCAGGGATCCTACCATCTGAAAACTGCCCCTGGGCAAGGCACTAAAGAGAAACAGGTTCTATTCCCAGGCTGACCCTGACTTCTCGTGTGCGTCACGTTATGCAGTAATACCCTTTTTGTTTGTTGAGAGTGATGACCAAATATATACTATTCATAGGCTTTTGTACATTTACAATAAACATGGCTTACTTCTCCTTGAAAATTCCAAGTTTACCTTCTTTGCTAAACATTATGTGCTGATGTTATTTTTACTTTTAAGAGCTTGAGCTGCTTTTGAATGCAGGACAGATGCACAATAGATATTCACAGAGCTTTGATTGGACATCAGCTCAGCTTTAAGACGACTTTTTATAATATGTCTGTTCAGTCTAATGAAATATAGACTAGAAGTGACGTGTTTCCACCGGACCACAGATAGATAGGCATACACTCTTTCAGCCACACTGTGGAATCACCACACAGCACACAGGAGATGTTATTTTTTAAATTTTAATAAATAAATACATAAAAGGTTAATCTCTCGGTGAGAGAACATGGGGCACGCCCCGATGTGAGGGCAGCATTTACACAGGAGCAGAACCACCAAGCAGCCTCCTCTGCACAAATGACACTTTGAGTGTTTAATCCAGTGGACGGGATCCTGTCTGCAGAGGGCGGCGGGTCATGGACACATAATTCATGAAGTAAAAATCACCAACACACATAGTCTTTGTCCCTGTGTAAATGGCCATTATTCATATATAGCATTTAGCTAAGAGCTATTTTGGGAGGACTTCAATTTGGAGAATTTCTAGCTTATTATTTTATACCCTTTGGCCTTTTAAAGTGTGTGCAACACATTCTCTACATAATAAAATACTATGCAAGACAAGTCAAACTTGAGGATGGTGACAATCGCGAACCACTCGGAGGTATTGAGGGGGGAGGGATAAGGGTAGGAAACAAGTGATTACAGCTTCTTTACAAAGCTGCCTTTATGCTAGTCCTACGGTTACATAAAGAGCATGTCTGGGGACGCCCCAGACACGAGGAGGTATATCGTGAGAAATAATAAGCATAACCATCTCCTAGGAACTACCACGAAGCTCAAACACTGTCAAAATATCACATCTAACAAAATAAAACTCATGATAATGTTAGAAGCGTTCCTAGTGTCTATGAGAATACTTAAATAGATTACATGGAAGACCTGCATCCGCGCCAATACTCGTAATCAGTACATTTACAGTATTGTACATAATTTCATGAAAACAATGACGGATCCTGATTGACCTTTCGAGACATAAAAATATACATTAATAAAAACCAACCATCTTGTAACAGCCTTAGTCGTGAAATAAAAAACGTTTACCTCTTTAGGTCCTGAATTGACGTAACGTGGTACATTTGTGGTGAGTCACGCAAGGAAAAGGAAACTAAAAAGGCTATCTTGTAGCTAGCAGAGGCTAGAGAAAGATGCGTCACATATATACTGTAGTGGAGCTGTCCCATGTTCACATTAAACAGACTAGTTTCATTTACTAGTGGGAATGTGGTGTAACAGCAAATACAAAGTAAGTCTTACAGTGACTTTTGGTGCAATGTAACGGATTGGCTTGAATCTGTGACACATTGAACACTGAGCACTTTAGGCACCATATCCATATACAGACCCACTAGTAGCTTATTAAACGACTCTGAGTGGCCAGCCATAACGTTATATACCCTTTTCCCTCGGTTATGTCTGCCAACTTTCCTAGGTCCAGTGTTGCCAATGGAGAATGGAACGCTTCTATATTTAATGACTGCCCGGTCTATAAGCTCAACTCAACAGAAAGCTGACTACAGAAACACAAAACCGTGGATCCAGCAGCAATGTATTTAGTATGTATGTGTTGTTGTTGTTTTGTCCGCGGGGCCCACAGTGTTTCTACCTGTAACAAGGGAACTTCCATGTGTGTGTGTGTGTGTGCGTGCGTGCGTGTGCAATACTATGTGCATGCAATCAACCTGTGAAAGTTGTGAGTTGTGACGCCACACTCAGCCCCATCCAGGGGGCTCCAGAGGCCGTGCTCTTGAGTCTTAGAGAGTAGAAAGAAAATGTTATGACTCAAATCATTGAACCCCTAACGGGGAGCCAGTGGTGGCTGCCTCTTCTTCTACTGTGTGTGTCAGACTGCCTTGAGCCAATGCACCTTTATGGCCGACTGCTCTCGTCCTTCTGAGTCAGTGTAGCCTGCAGTGGATAGCTTGTGGGCTGCTGCGGTCCTGGCAGGTTCCTGGGGAGGGAGGGCGGGCCTATAGGAGGTGGCAGCAGGTTCCTGGGGAGTGAGGGCGGGCCTATAGGAGGTGGCAGCAGGTTCCTGGGGAGTGAGGGCGGGCCTATAGGAGGTGGCAGGAGGTTCCTGGGGAGTGAGGGCGGGCCTATAGGAGGTGGCAGCAGGTTCCTGGGGAGTGAGGGCGGGCCTATAGGAGGTGGCAGCAGGTTCCTGGGGAGTGGGAGCGGGCCTATAGGAGGTGGCAGCAGGTTCCTGGGGAGTGAGGGCGGGCCTATAGGAGGTGGCAGCAGGTTCCTTGGGAGTGAGGGTGGGACTATAGGACGTGGCAGCGGGTTCCTGGGGAGTGAGGGCGGGACTATAGGACGTGGCAGCGGGTTCCTGGGGAGTTGGGGCGGGCCTATAGGACATGGCAGCAGGTTCCTAGGGAGTGGGGGCGGGACTATAGGACGTGGCAGCGGGTTCCTGGGGAGCAGGGGCGGGACTATAGGACGTGGCATTAGGTTCCTGGAGAGTGGGGGCGGGACTATAGGACGTGGCAGCAGTTGTACTGCGGAGTGAGGGCGGGACTACAGGACGTGGCAGCGGGTTCCTGGGGAGCGGGGGCGGGACTATAGGACGTGGCAGCAGTTGTACTGGGCCAGCGGCAGCACCTTGGCCTTGTTGTGTGTGGGGATGTTGAAGGCCAGGGCTTTCTCGCAGAGGGGGAACTGGAACAAGCGGTCCTTCAGCTTTATGCTGCGAGCCTTGCTGGGTTCCGTCCTGCCCGCCGTCTCGGACCCAGATGCATTGTGGGCCTGGTCCCTGAGGAAGTCGTCCCTCTCGACGGCGTTCCCGGGGGTCTTGGCGCCGTGTCCGTTGAGGCTCAGCTCAGAGGGCGGGGAGGGGAGGGCAGAGAGGGGGGCGCTCGTCTGAGGGGGGGGGAGGTGGAGCGGCGCGTTGGCGTTGTTGTTGGGCTCCGCCCCCAACGCCGCCGCCGCCGCCGCCACCCCGGGGGCCGTGGGGTCCGGCTCCCCGTGGCAGCACTGGACCCCCATGAAGCGGCGCGGTCCGGAGGAGGGCGGCCCCTCGGCGCCACAGCCCAGCGCCTCGTTACCGTTACCCAGCGGCTGGTCGGAGATCACACGCCTCCCGCCGCGGCCCCCCGACCCGAACGCCGCCTCCCCCTCCCCTCCTCCCCCTCCTCCCCGTCCTCCCCCAGCTCCATGGCGTTGGCGGGCTGCAGCTCCTCTCCCCCCTGTGGCCCGGCCGTCTCCGGCTCCACGGCGGCGCTCTCCTGTGGCGCCTGCGGAGGGGCCAGACTCGACCCCCCCTCCTCCTCCCCCTCTTCCTCCTCCTCCTCCTCCTCCTCGTCCTCACAGATCTGCCCCAGCGCTGCGGGGGTCCTGACCACGGGGGCCTCCGGGGGGGCCCTGCGGTGCCCCAGG
>NC_079420.1:2650430-2732930 GCF_026213295.1 Gadus chalcogrammus
TTTCTTCCTTCAAGCATCTCTTCAGAGCTCCTTTGTCCCCCTGTCCATCAAATCCCTAAATGGCCAGAGGCCAAGCCCTCTAACACTGATTCAAATTTTAACTATACACATTCTGTTTATTACTAGAGATGAGGCTGCTTTACCCTTAATGCACATTTGATGTGCATCATTATGATGAACACAGTTTTGTTGGACGAGGAACAGAATGCAATTTGTCGGCTGATGGCAGTCCGTGCATGAACTGTATGAATGCAATAAGTCACAGACATTTGATCAGCAGATACTGTATGTATCAAAGACAACTTTCCTTTGGGACGATCAATTCTTCATTATCTTAACAGATTTCGGTTTTATAAGGACTTTTAACATTACCCTCCAGTGTACTTTCACCACACAGGGAAAAGGCGAGGTTGGGATTGCCCTACTCTTTCAATAAACCACACGTCTATAAACATAAAGAGCTGATATTTCTATCGGTGGGTTGCTTCCAGTACAATCATTTCATAGAGAACAAAGAGTGACGTGACATTATAGCGATCACTTAATGAAAATTACTAAATTTTCCGACTCAGTATGAACTCATGGGTGTGTATGTGCGTGCGTGTGTGTGCATGTATGTTTCTGTATGCATGTGTGTGTTAGTTTGTGTGTTAGTGTGTGTGTCTGTATGTGTCTATTTGTGTGTGCTACTGCGTGTGCTAGTGTGTGTGTGTGATACTGTGTGTGTGTGTTACTGTGTGTGCCAGTGCGTGTGTCTTTGTGTGTCTATGTGTGTGTGTGTGTGTGTGTGTGTGTGCGTGCGCGTGTCTGTATGTGAGTGTGTGTGTGAGTGCCTGTGTGTGTGTGTGTTTGTGTGTGTGTGCGTGTCTGTATGTGAGTGTGTGTGTCTGTGTGTGTGTGTGTGTGTGTGTGTGTGTGTGTGTGTGTGTGTGTGTGTGTGTGTGTGAGTGTCTGTGTGTGTGTGTGTGTGTGTGTGTGTGTGTGTGTCTGTGCGTGTGTGTGAGTGTCTGAGTGTCTGTATGTGTGTGTGTGTATGTGTGTGTCTGTGTGTATGTGTGTGTGTGAGTGCCTGTATGTGTGTGTATGTGTGTGTCTGTGTCTGTGTGTCTGTGTGTGTGTGTGTGTGTGAGTGTCTGTGTGTGTATGTATGTGTGTGTGTGTGTGTGCGTGTGTGTGTGTGTGTGTGTGTGTGTGTGTGAGTGTCTGTATGTGTGTGTGTGTGTGTGTGTGTGTGTGTGTGTGTGTGTGTGTGTGTGTGTGAGAGTGTCTGTGTGTGTCTGATCCAGGGCAGCGTGCCCGACTCCTGCTGTGTCCTGGTGGCGTTCCTCAGCTCAGCAGCGTCGCTCCCGGTGATGAAGCACCCGACGCATTCCTGCTTTAATAACGGCCTGACAGCGGAGGGATGATGGCGGGCTGTGCTTTGGTTCATCAAGCATAACACCAGATTATTGAGACTGAAGGCAACCTCCGCGTTAACCTGATGTCCCGTTAATTAGTCCAAAATCATGAGATAAATGTATTCTTTTAATTTGGTACTGTTATCTAGATATACAACTATATCAGGCATATCTCGCCTAACTAATGTAGGCTTTTTGTAAATGTGAAGCGGGATAAAGGGGATATCCTTGAAGAAGGGTTCACTCAAAGCAATGCCGTCCAGTGTTGTTACTATCCACCTCTTCATCTTCTATGTGTTTATTTTCTTTCCGCGAGAGCTCCCTTGCAAAACACTGCGAGAGTCTATTTCCAGTTGTAACATGTTGATTTTGGAGGAAGGCCCAAAGTCACTTCCGATATGAAAAACTCAAGATAGAAAAATGACACACTTTGACACAGTATTATGTTCATGGGACAGAGGGAACAACCGATGAAAGGAGAGATTAAACGAGTGGAGGGAAAACAGAGATAGAAGAGAGTGGAGATTGCGGATGAGATGACCACGCAGGGCTTGGGCAGTGGAGCAGGAACTGGGCTGCTTTAAATCCTGTGACCTCTGACCCCATTTTTCCCACCATCTGACAGGTCATTAACGGTTGAGCTGGGCATCATCAATCTACCCCTAACAGATTACCCTCAACCCCCATGATTGCCTCCCTCTGTGAATAGTTATTTAAAAATAAAAACTTTATAAATCATAGATACACACACAGAATTATCATCAAATATGTATAGACACTTTGAATACAACTTTTCTAGCGAAACTATCCAGTGATCATTACAGTGCTGTTATATTTCCACAAAATGCGTTTCTCTACAAAAATATTTCTAATAAAAGCAACATTACAAATAGCATGAACAAACAGAAAATAAAGATAAGTATAAATAAGATTTATGGAACAAATCGTAGGCAGCTAGAGGCAGTGCAGGAAGTGACTAAGTCCAAGTGTTGACCTTCTGCCCATCAATAAATCAGTTGTGGTTCCTACAATATATGTTTGAACAGCATCCTGAATCTCTCTGCATATTGCTTTTGTAAGGAAAGAGAAGCTTTGTGAAGTTAAAATGCAATTGTAAATAAAAATGGAATCAAACTAGTATGGACTTCAGGAAGTTTGTAAACCAGTATGGACTGGAGGAAGCTTGTAAACCACTATGGACTGGAGGAAGCTTGCAAACCACTATGGACTGGAGGAGGCTTGCAAATCTCCCGGCATCTTCCCAAACCTCCAGCTCTACCGTAAAAGCACAGAGTGTAACGTAACCCCTCACTGACAGTGCTAACTGTAAAAAAACAAACAAGACGGTAGTTGTAAACGGTTTTGTGTTTTCCAAGTGGACGCCAACACGAGGAGATAGAAGACACCTGCTTCTTCACATAGCTTCCACTTCCTGCTCTGCGGCTCTCTTCTTCTTGGACGGGAACATCTCCCGCGTCCTTGAGAGTCCGGCCTGGACAGCCAGGAGAGAGTCAGTCTCTGGGCTGATCAGGGAGCCCTCCATGTCACTGTGCACTCTGCTGAGAACACAGCTGTTCGGAGAACACTCATCTCATCAGAGCCATGTTGGGGATGGATACACAAACACCAGTCGTATCAGAGGCACTGCTTTCCCTACATCGAGAGACCGGTGAGGTTCTACGTATCCATTGCTTTATATTCTCCAGTAGCACTCACATTAAGGAATCCATTTTGTTAGCTATGTTTGGCTTCTTGTCTGTCGTATATTGGATACTATTTTAATTTAAAAAAGGAATTAGACAAAGAAACCCACTCTTTGTCATACAGGGGTAGGTATGTATATATATATATATATACATGCTCTGTCCTCATTGACACCTTTTCAAGGAGTCCTGTCCCTCCATCATACCGGGGGGGTCACTCGGACACGTCCCCCAGATGGGGAGGCTCTCCCTGGGCAGTCCGGTGTGTGCTCACCGGGGGCGTTGTGGGGGTACAGGGCCAGAGGGGCCGTGGAGGGCTGCAAACTGACACGGGCCGCCCTAATGGAATCACAACAAGGAGGCAGAGCCGTCTGCGTCCCCACTCCAGCCCTATGAAAACACGCCGCAGTCGGTCTGCGTGTCGAGGCGGTTAATGGGCCGATCGGAGGATCGCTTCCATGGTAAGCAGACCTCTGGGGCCTGTTGTGTACATATGTTTATATTTTCCCGTCCTCTCTCTCTGCTGAAGTCTCCGGGGCACCACGATGTTTCCCGTAAGCAGTTCTCTAACGGTTTTCTCAGTCGTGATCTTGAATTAAATTAATCACTTAATTGACATGCTTGATGAAAACATTTGCTTCGAGCTAAGCTTCTCTGTCAATTGTTCAATATAGAATTAAGTTCAAGAATCCTACACACCAATTGTTTTGAGTTTTATTTCTATCTATCATTATTTCTATCTATCATCACTTTTCAAATTGGCCTTACGTTTTATTCTCTGCTCATGGCAATTGAGTTTTATAGTCAGGGGTGTAACCTGCATGATGGAACAAGGGGTTTCTTCCTCATCCTTAAAAGGATTTTATCACACCGTATATTGCAGGGGCCAACCTAATCTTGGGGTAAATTACCCTGAAGCTGAGTGTAAGCAAAACAAGGCCAGAGACTGTGGATCCTATCGGCAGAGTTCAACCTGCCGGGTTCAAAGTGAAAACAAGACGGAACACAACAACGTTGTTAAGAGCTTGGAAGGCCCCCGATCTCTGCCGCGTTTTAAGGTCGACAAGTGAATGTATTCACAGGGTAATAGATCCCGGCATGTCGTTCTGGCTCGGTGATTTAGGGTACATGCGTGTGCGCTAGAGTGAGGCGAGGCGAACTAGAAAGTAACAGAGAGAAAGAAAGAGAGAAAGTAGTTTAGTAAGCCAAATGTTATTACTGAACAAAAAGAGAGTGTAACCAATTAAACATGGAGATAGTTAAAAAAGCTAGAATGACAGGGATTGAGATGGAGATAGAGCGAGAGAGAGGGAGAGAGAGAGAGAGAGCAAAAGAGAGAGAGAGAGAGAGATCATTGTAGTGACAGGTTTATAGGATCCCATGGAGTGCAAAGCAGTTCTCTGTGACACTGACCACTTACAAACCCACAGACTTACACCTGACACCTCCGGGTGTGTGTCTGTCTTTCAGTGTGAATCTGTGCACGTGCGTGTGTGGTGTGTGTGTGTGTGTGTGTGTGTGTGTGTGTGTGTGTGTGTGTGTGTGTGTGTGTGTGTGTCTGTGTGTGTGCGTGTGTGTATGCTGTGTGTCTGGTTGTCTGTCTGTGTGTGTGTGTGTGTGTGTGTGTGTGTTTGTGTGTGTGTGTGTGTGTGTGTGTGTGTGTGTGTGTGTGTGTGTGTGTGTGTGTGTGTGTGTGTGCAGGGCCTAGCTTGGGTTAAGACCCCGTGTTTCGGACCCCCCCTCCCATCAATAATGAAAAAGAAGTTTCGAGTCACGTAAAAAAAAAAGAAGAAAAAAGTTTGAAGACAGCCAGACACACACACACTCGCACAGCCACATTCCTGCCAGATATATAGGCATCAGTGCTCTCGAGCAGATCCGGGGGAGGGCCGTGTACCTTTAAGAAGCTAAAGCCTTGCCAGGAAATCAGGAACGTATGTGTGCAGTGTCGGTGGTCCCTGCAGACCCCAGCCACTGACTCCATAAACTATTAGCAAACTATTAGCGCTCGTCTTCCACTGCCTCCTCCTGCTAGGTCGACCGCCTGTTCACCTCTGCATCACCTCCTACCTTCTCCTCCGGCATTCACCCTTTTTTTATTTTTTTGTCTCGATTCCTTTTTTTTCTCTCTGCTGGTCTAGCCTCCTGCGGCCCGTTCTGCCGGGGGTCCGGGCGGGTTCCGCCGCCCGGGAGCCCCCGTGTGGAGCAGCACGGACGCTTTGGTCAGGTTTGTTGAGAGGATGATGGGCAGTTGAAAAGGGGAGAGCGAGGCCGTGAGCAGGAGTCCTGTGGCTTATTTAAGAGCCCGTAAACGATGTGGAGGGCGACCTCTGACCTTTGTCAGCGAGGGAAACATCCCAGATATTTTCTTTTCTCTCCCTCTCTCCTTGTGTGTGCGTATGGGTGTAAGAGGAGAGGGCGTGCACGTGTGTGTGTGTGTGTGTGTGTGTGTGTGTGTGTGTGTGTGTGTGTGTGTGTGTTGAACCCGAGGAGGACATAGTCATGCAGAGACTAGGTTTGGCAAGGGGAAGGTGATGCCCATTTTCATCAGCTTGTTACACACACACACACACACACACACACACACACACACACACACACACACACACACACACACACACACACACACACACACACACACGCACACTCTCGTCAGGATACTAGAGCGTTCAAAATACTCAATAGTGATTTGAATTAGTTTGAAATTAAGATAGGTCTTCTGAATTTAGTCTAAATTAATCATTTTGGATAAAAGATTATGATTAGACAATAAATCCAACTATCCTCTGTTGAGAAAGCCAATTCCCCCCCCCCCCCCCCCCCCTTGAACAATTTGAATTGTTCATAAAAATGAATATCAACAGAATATCCAACATGCATAAAACAAGCAGAAATAACAACACTCACAACCCAGGAATTTATCGGATCTGCTGAGGTCGCATGCGGCGGACTCGTCTCTCCGTGAGTTAATCTGCTCATTGAGTGTTTTTACTGTGCTAGTAAGACAGCTGCTCTGCCTCACTCTGAGACCCGGCGTGCCAGCACTGCACTCAGCCTCCATCTCGGCCGCCGTCGGTCCCTCTGCAGATTTACTGTAGATGGCCTTTGAGCGAAAGAGGTATAATGTGTCAAACCGTTGCCCCCATAACCCCAGGGATACTCAACAATGTTTAGCGCTGTGGGAGCCTATTTGGCTCACCGGACTCTTTGAAACAAAAATGTTTCACTCCCCCCTGGTGTACAGTGTTTCAATAAATCGAACCAGTAAATCAGGGACTGAATTCAAACTTTTTTCTCTCCAAAAGAGAAACGAAAGGGGGGGGGGGGGGGGGGGGGGCCTGACCTCTGAATGGTGTTGTGCTGTGGACTGTAATAAGACACTCTCCGTTTGAAGGAACTTGTAGCAAATATATTTGTTTCGTGTACAGATCTCAGAATTTGACGAGACAAATTGTGAACGGACCATACGCAAGAAGAGAATGCAAATCAGCGGCCTCGGTATCCCCTTGAATAATTGTAACGGGATGCAGTTTGAGCGAGCACACACACACACACACACACACACACACACACACACACGCACACGCACACACGCACACGCACACGCCCACGCACACACACACACACACACACGCACACACACACACGCACACACACACACACACACACACACACACTTCCACGTGCACAGATACTGCAGGGGGATTCGTTGATGGAATGTGAATGTCAGCGATCTCTTATTTACTCTCTCTATATAAAACAGTGAAGAGTAATTAACAGCAGGGATCCTCCCTGGCAAGAAGGTAATTGACTGTTTCAAAGTGCTTCACTTCATAACCCAGGCCAGCCTATGTGTGTGTGTGTGTGTGTGCCAGAGAGAGAGAGAGAGAGAGAGAGAGGGAGAGAGAGGGAGAGAGAGAGCGAGAGCATGCCAGCGGATAAGGGAGGGAGAGAAGGAGGAGGGAGGGATGGGCAGAAAGACAGAGGGAGCGAGAGAAACAGTGTATGGAGGAGAGAAACTGAAAATCAGTTTTAAAAATGATCTTTTCTAAAGCACCCACCGTGGCCCTTCTCCGTTCCCTCCCTGTGTGGACAAGGGTCAGTGCCGTCCTGGCTCCAGACACACAGAGACACTCTGCTGTTGTTTATGAGCACATTAACATCACCAGTAAGTGCAGTAAGACGGACCTGGTGGGGAGCTGGTGCCAACAGTAAGAGGTTCTTCATGCGGCTACGTGGATGGAACGACAGTACACATGTCCGGCTTGGTAGCGGTCACTTTTTGGGGAACGTTTTGTTGCGTGGTTCCTGGGATTATTTATTTGTCTTTGATCCTACCGAATAAAGAATTTAATATTTCTGCTGTAGTTCTCATTTTGTTCTCATTTATATGAGAATAAAATAAAACCACCCATCCAAAGCCATCAACCCAGGGAATTATTTGGTCTGAAATCAATTTGGCCCGTCGATCACACCTTCCACAATAAGTATAGGTTTAAAGTGGTGAATGGAGTTCATTATAACTGTACTCAATCAAAGCGAAAGGAATGGCTTTAGTGTAGAAGTGAGTGTGAAAGATGTGTTGGTTAGGCAGTCCTAATCAGAGCAACACATTCGGTCCGTGGGCCCGTGGCAGTGTCTCTGCTGTTCGCCAGCTGCCTCCATCTCTGCAGGAACACATGCTCTCTCCTCTCCTTAGCCTCCTCACAGGGCACATAAAGTTAACGACAAGTGCATTAGGACATGTGGATCAGGGTTGATCTTTGTTCAGTGTAGTTAATTAGGGTTTGGTGCTAATTGCTATTTGTTAATTTCTATGTTGACCCGTGTTAATTGATTGTATCCGTTCTCGTGCCCCTGGAGTTGTTATGGCCCTGATAAGCAGCAGTTGGGTCTGCAGCAGTAAAATCTTGCAGACGGGCAACCCTGATTGGTAATTTGGTTAATTGGTATTAATTAGCTTGTAAACAAATGCAATACCCTTTTCAGTTGTTAATCATCACTGGTCCTATTAGCTGTTGCCGCAAGACCTTTCTCATTGACTCCATGGAAATGAAGGAACAACATTTGTTGATGTCGTTGACTGCTGTTCGTTCAACGCTGATTTAAAGTGTGTAATTAAAAAAGAAGAAGTGTGTAATTAGAATAGAGTCTATGATAATCCAGAGTTTTGTTTAAAAGAGTACCTCTAATTAAAATGACAATAGATCATAAACACTAAACATTTAGGAAGATAACACAATGATAATAATTATAATCATAACATTCTAAATATATTATTTTTTATTAAACATTTGATTGTGTACATGTGCATTTACTTTGTGCATATGCTTTGAAATGAAACATCTGAACAATAATGATAACTGAAATCTGAATTACCGTATAATGGTAAATGAACAGCTGAAAGATAACCCCATATGACTGGCCATGGAACTACAACAGTATCTTTAAGTGAGTAAGAACTACCACAGTATCTTTAGATGAGGATGAACTATAACAGTATCTTTAGATGAGGATGAACTACCACAGTATCTTTAAGTGAGTAAGAACTACCACAGTATCTTTAGATGAGGATGAACTATAACAGTATCTTTAGAGGAGGATGAACTACCACAGTATCTTTAAGTGAGTAAGAACTACCACAGTATCTTTAGATGAGGATGAACTACAACAGTATCTTTAAATGAGGATGAACTACCACAGTATCTTTAGATGAGGATGAACTACCACAGTATCTTTAAATGAGGATGAACTACAACAGTATCTTTAGATGGGTGAGCCATGTCAGGCATTTAGGAGATTTCAATGTTCGGTTCGTCGTCTTTTGGCCAGGCGCAGCCTGTCTGTCGAGAGGAACTGTTCGATTCTGGAGATCTGGGCTCGGAGAGAGGACTGTTGGTTCTCCGGGGAGCTTGGAGGAAACAAGTCTAATCCGGCGCTGGAACCAGTGCCAGGACCAGGAGCGGCGCTGGTAGTGGAACTGTAGGGACGGCCAGCATAGTTCACGGTCTGATTCAGTCCCTAGAAAACCCTTTAAAGACCTCTGGACGGTGTTAATAAGGACGACCATGGCGAGGGTAAAGGAACTCACCCATGTCCACTCTCCATCGGGGCAGAGGTAGGGAGGAGTTGGAAGCTCAATGATGCTCCGTCTTCCTTTATTAAAGTAAACACAAAGCATCCGTACAAGAGCTTACAATAAAGTGTTGAAAGTAAAACGAAAAAAGGGAACATTTTCTCTCACCGTGAACTCTCGGTGTCCATTCATAATGGCGGCGAGTTTATGAAATACCAGAAAATCAGTTATCATTTGGACAAGTATTGGTGGTGAGTGATGTGAGCGAGAAGCTGTCCCGTCCCGCGGCCTCACAGTCAGACTACGTGGAAAGAAACATTGCGGGCCTTCATTTGCTTTTCCTAAGCTTTCCAACCAGGTTTCTGTCTCCCTTAATTGCCAGCAGCTGGATCCTATAAAGCGCACAGTGACAGTTTTGTGGTGATGGTAACAAAAGAGAGTGTGTGTATGTGTGTAGGGGATGGAGATAGATAGAGAGCGATGGATAGAGATAGAGGGAGAGAGAGAGAGAGTGAGAAAAGGTTACAGAAGAAAGAGGGCTAGAGAGAGGGAAATGTGGGACAGTGGATGAATTCAGCAGGAAAAGGAGAGATATAGATGATGAAGTGAGCGAGGGGGAGAGAGGGGGGGTGATGAGGGAGCCGGCTAAAGAGTGAGTGGGTGAGAGTCGAGAGGTAACAAAGATTCATTAGTGGGCCTCGTCGCCCACAGCTCGTCCATTCTGTGTGTGGTAATGGTACGTGTCTGTTTGCTGAGCACACGGTCAATATGGCCTTTCATTCCACACTTTCGCTCCACGTCATTACAAATTGACCGTCAAATGTTATTCAAAAATAGTTAGCTAAACAAACCATGTTCAGATGAAGACTAAGTGCTTTGGTACCCTTTAAAATAAACCACACTGAGGTTAAATTCATTGTAGATATGCTTTGCCCTTTGGATCTGTTTCTGTTATGCAATGTTAACATCAACGTTAAGCAACTATTTCGGGATGAGTTTACAGATTTATCGGTCATCCTACTTCTCACACATTTCACAAAGTAACCTCTATTTCGTTGGACAGCCAGGACAAAACCATACGATCCACAGATGGCTGCTTTCATTATCCACAAGGGATCAGTTGCTCTATTCGGTGGCCTTTGCTGGAATCTCAAAACCTCAAAATAATGTTGGGGTTCACCCCAAGCAACATACATGCCTGGTACACAGACATCCCCTGATCATTTCTGGCACACAGCGATGTATGATGGAAGTGGCCCTCACAGTGCTGCCGGAGCTGGAGCCAAGGCTGAAGTGCTATGTGAAGCTACCCCAGCCTTATTAAAAGGTCATTCCCTGCAGTACTGCCTCCGCGGGGACCGCTGACATAAGAGCGAACAGTGTATCTATTACCTGCTGTTTAGCATCAAGTCGTATCGGAGCAACGTCCTGTCTGCCTCGGGAGGTCGGAGTACATTAACCACGCCGCCGCATTCACTCGTCATGAAGCGATGAATAATACGTGTTCTCCCGTATCATGTACCGATGTCGTCCAGTCTGTTTGGTAGGACGTTTGCGGGCGAGACTCTCTTTTGTGTCTTGAGTATATATGTACAGGCTCCTAGCTAGCCCTGAGCTGGTGGTTGGACTTACTGCGTCTTCTGCCGCTGTGGCTCTGAAGGTCTGTCTGATGGCCTTCCAGTCCCCGCGCTGGTCCCTCTTCTGAGGGGACCGACGCCGCGAGGCACTGGGAGCACCAGGAAGACTTGAGGCTGTGACTGCTGCTGTCACAGGCACTAAAGGGAGAGGACAATGTGACATGAAGCAGGACAACGTTAACAGTATTGTGGATATGTTGACCGTTAACATTGTCACAATCACAAGTGCCCCAGTCGATCACTTAAAGCGTGTTTGGATTAGTAGTTGTAGTTGTAGAACTAAAACCTCCTCCTGTTGGATAAACCTACCTCTGTTCTGGTTGACATTGATGGCAGTGGATGGAAGACACTGAGGAAGTCCAGCGGATAGCATTAGTAAGTGAAGAAACGTACAAAGATCAAAGGTCATTATCAAAATAATAAACAAATACACAAAAATACAAATTAATTTAGTACTGGCAACTATGATAGAAGAGCTAAAGGGTTTACTTTTTTGGTCTGAAAACCGGTCCATTCAAATGAAGAGCGGAATTTCTTGTTGCCGCAATGAACGGAATGGTCAAGGATGTGTGCATCTACAGAACCATCCACAGAGCCGTGGGTCTTTGGTGGGGACTCGTGACTTGGACGGTCGGCCGGCTTCAAGACACGCTCGGCTGAGGGATCATCTACCACCTCGGTCGCGGCTGCTTCAGCCTCTCTGACCTGCCGCCGCGGCTTAGATTCTCCAGCTGTCGTGTTTACATCGAAGTTGACCTCTTCGTTCTGCAGGGCTGAGCACGGCACTGCAGGTAGGTCTTGAGGTGGGTCCACAGTGACCACTTTACTCAGGTCCGCAGGAGGTGCCTCACGCTTGGTTTTATCTTTAACATCAGCTGGGGACCGCACTGGGATCTGGTTGCCCCTAATCTCAGAGGAACTCAACTCCTTGGACGTTGATTCCACGTAACTATTCTCCTTATTTGGAGGGTGTGTTTCAACCACTCTGGTCCCAGTGACACTCTCTTCATTCTCAGGTTCGTCAAATCTCCCTGAAATCTCCTTGTCGGTCTTGGAATGGTCAGCAACATTACCAACATTATTCTTGACCATGTCCTGAGCCTCTGAACATTCCTGATAGATGGTAGAATCGGACAGAGGGTAGTCTGGTAATGTGGAACTTAATGGAAAACCGCACATTGTTGGTTGATTCCCATGCTCTGGTGGGACATCAACAGGGTGTGCACTCTCTTTCGAACTGGTTTCCCAGTCAGAAGCTGTGCCTGACTCCACATCACAGGAGTGGTGTGGACCCGCATTGGGGGCCACGGGGGCCGCAGCCCCACTGTCTGTCGCCAGGTTGCTTGTGTAAGCACGGATCCCGCTGACCTCCAGAGGGAGGGGAGGGGCCGGGGGCTCGGTGCGCTCCGGAGGGTCGATGCCCTGCAGCGCATCGCTGAGCTCGCCGTCTCTCTGCGCCTTATCGCCTGACGTCACCCGCCCTATCTCTGTTCCTGGGCTGCGTGCCAACGATCCTAATCCCTCGGCTTCTACGTCCAGCCTCTCCTCCTCCTCTTGTCCAGCTTTCGTCCTGTCTGTCCCCTCTCTGTCTTCCAGCACTGCGTCTCGGGTTTCCACGGCGTCCTCCGTCAATCGCTCTCCAGCGTCCTCTGGGCCCGAGCTGTGAATGCCTGGTCTGCTGCATCCATCTTCCCTGTTGCCACTGAGTCCTTCCCGTAGTTCCCTGGTCCCCTCAGCCTGTAAAGCGCTGGGTCCTTCCTGGTGTTCCCTGGTCCCCTCAGCCTGTAAAGCACTGGGTACTTCCCCGTGTTCCATGGTCCCTTCACCCTGTAAAGCGCTGGCTTCTTGCTCACTTGGTTGTCTTTCCCGTGCAGTTAGCATGTCTCCTACAAGGTCTGCGTCATCATAAACAGACCTGTTCTCAGGGCCTGATATAAAGCTTTTGAGATTTTTCAGAAGACCCACGTCTGACAAACAGACGTTATTATCAATCACATCTGCAAGCGGCGCAGGATCACATTCATGTGTGAGAGGACGGGGTGCCTCAGTGCTTAGGCTGTCTGTCTGGCTGTCTCCTAGCCCGTGAAGGCTGTCCTGGCCAACAAGATTCCTTGTGGCCACCGGGGTGGCAACAAGGCAGTAAGGGATCCCTGATTCAAAAGGCTGCTGTGATGGATGGTAACGTGAGCCCTCTTGTCCTGAACCAGGAACATAAGAAGAAGACAGCTAGTTAGCATGATCCCATAAAGTAGCTTTTTTTAGCCAATGGGGCTGGATGAACAGAATACGATTTTACATTTCTGAAATGAACCACTTGTTTTCTTATCTCTGTGTCTGTTTCACGGTCTGTGTTTAGATTGTGCTGGCTGACCTTTCATTGCTCTGGTGACAGCTAACTCATCTGAGACCACAACAGAGTCTGGGTCTCCAGTCTGGGAAGGGACACAGCCTCCCTCACTGCCCAGGCGAGGCAGCTCTGAGCCAGGGCTTGATTCAAGAAGAGAACCAGGCCCTGTGCGGGCCTCCACTGCGCGGCAGAGTGGCGTGGTGATATCGTGGGCTTTGCCATCGTCTGCTATCTACATGAAGAAAAACAAACAGCTGCATACTTCTGATGCACTCATGACGTTTTCCACTGTTAGACCAACAGGACAAGCCATATTTAGTATTTGAGCCTACTATGGTTGTGTATATCTATTCGTTTTTTCCTTGCTTCGACACAACATGTCTGTGTGGGTTCATATGTATATTTACTTCCGGTCCAGGAGACGTCTGTGAACTTCGCCCGGACTGCTCTTGACAGAGCCGGTCATACGTGGCCCTCATTGATCCATGATCCCGCTGCTCTCTCTCAAGACTCTCCAGCAGTACAGCCCTCTGTTACACAACACAAACACTCACCTGACAAGGCATCACACAACACGACCTCAAGAACAACCACAAGAACGCCTCACAGATGTTTATAAATGTTTACACAAAATTGGGTTAGGCTTAGTTCAAGAGGTAGAGCAGTTGACTTGTGACCGGAAGGTTGCTAGTTCGATCCCCAGCTCCTCCTAGCTCAGTGTCGATGTGTCCCTGAGCTAGACACTTAACCCTAACTGCTCCCGACGAGCTGGCTGTCGCCCGTGCGTGGTCGACTCTGCCGTCGGTGTGTCAACGTGTGTATTAACAGATGTAAGTCGCTTCGGATAAAAGCGTCCGCTAACTGCCCGAATTGTAATTGTGAAATACTTCACCCTCCTAGAACAACTGACGTTTAGGTCCTACGGTGATAGTGTAGTGGTGGAGTGCTGAGTGTAGTGGTGGAGTGCTGAGGACCTCCTTCTCCCAGAGGGTCCTGCTGGTGGCGTGGTCCTCGGTGACAGCGGCCGCCCGGTGTTCCGCCGCGTCGCCCAGCGCCCGCGTCGCCTCGTGGTCCCGCTTAAGGGCCTGCAGTAAAAATTAACCGCCCAGTGGATTTTTAATGCAATGCTAAATTTTTATGTGTTTTCCGTAACCCGGGCAGAGGGTCCGAAACAGGCTGCAGAGACAGAGGCAGCGGGACGGTCTGCACTCGCTAATACAAATCAAACGGCTTGTGTCACGATAATAACGATTTTAATAAATGAAGGGATTGGGTGAATTAAAATGAGACTGGGGTGAGGGGAGGAGAAGGGGACAGTGAGGTATGTGGCTGTAAACCAGAAGATAATAACTTTGATTCAGCTGTGGCAAGGGCTGTGTGCTAATGTGCATAGCATGATATACAATGCTATTCTTCACATTTATGGTGAAGGAACGACACTCATCATTTATCCTGTCTGTGTGTAAATTCCCTGCGTAATCATTTAAGCAGGACCTGAAAAATCCCTGTTCTGCATGACAGAACCACAGGTCCTGTTGTGGGTTTTATAGAGACGGTAGAGTCCAATAAATGCGTCTGTTGGTTTAGCTGTAAGACAACATTGCAGGGGGTAGGTTCAAAACTAGATGGTAATTTTTCTAATAAGATCAACAATGTAATAAAAAGGTTGATGTTTTGGGATGCATATTTGTATCTAATTTCCTCTGAAAACCCTTTGAGATTTTAAACCATCTACAGAAGAAGTTTGTTTTTAGGGATTTGATTTGGCGGTGAACGATCTCCCAGAATCGTCTCCCATCTTAAGCCCATCGTTTCCCATCCCAGCACCAGGTACTGTTTCCATGAGCCTTGGAAACAGTACCTGGTGCTGCTCTGTGAGCAGGTGTAGCTCCGTCTGCAGTCTGGTCAGGGCTGACGTCTGGCACTGCAACAGCTGCTGGGCCACCTGCAGAGACCTCATCAGCTCCTAGCACACACACGCACGCACACACACACACACACACACACGCACACGCACACGCACACGCACACGCACACACACACACACACGCACACGCACACGCACACGCACACACACACACACACACACACACACAAATAATTCAAGCCAAATCATCTGGACTATGCGCTTAGTTCTAGATTCCGTTACAAAAAATTTGGATTAGCAATCGAAATAAAGCCATCTACCATTATGCACGGTTAATATACAGAAGATATGCATTGACACAGTTGATTCACTACAATCATACGTATTCCTCTTCACCTGCTTGTCTGCTCGTTCTGTTGCATTTTCCTCCTTAAGTTTTCTGTTCCTTTCTGTCTCCTAAAAAGAGTCAAAGAAAATGTTTCAGACTGGTGAGACCGATACTCTGTGGAACAACTTTGTAAATGAATTGGTAGAGCAGGGCCTCAACACTATAAGGTTTCTGTTTAGGGGCTGGATAATGAAGTAGTGGCTAGTGTTGCCCTCCTGGCTCAAGATGCTGATCCCCCAGCTGTGACATGTCTCTGAATTCACTGTAAGTTGCTTTAGTTAAAAGCATCTCCCAAATAACTATTAATAAATAGTAAGGTAGGTAATCGCGTTACTGTGGTGGTTCTGATCATTCAACGGTATTCATGTTCAACGAATGTGAGAAAATGTGTCAGAACTCCCCTGTTCCATTATTGCACGACAGGGTTTCATTGTGGTGCCTCCGTGTGTTTACCATCAGCAGGCGCTGCTGCAGCCGGTCTGCATGCTGCTCCTTGGCTGTGAGACGGCTGTTCCCTGGGTCAAACATGGACGACACCTGAACCTTGATAAGCTTGCCGTTTGTGTCCTCCAACTCCTGGCAAGACAAAAACTCATTCAAAAATGTATTTTCGAAGAAAATTATTATGAAATGATATTTAACAAATCATATCATTCAAATCAGTTATTTTTAGATGTCTGAAGAATGAATGGAAGCTAATTTCTTGATGGATCTCTCTCACACACCTGCATGAAGGAGTTGATGGTTGATTCATGCTTTTCATTTATGGATGTTAGTTTCTTGTTCATTCTCATGGCCTCATCAACTGGTAGAAACAACCAACAATCATTTTTGGTAAGTATATATTGAACAAGGAATATTTACAAATACATATAATCATAATTATCCTATATTTTAGAAGATATAAGCCTATTGTAGCCTAAGCATATTAAGCGCTATATAAATTTTATTTATTATTATTATTATTATTGTCAACTGAAGTCAGTATTATGCATTGCATTTTGTAAAATGTATTGGCTTTTTTACCTTCCTTCCAAAAGACGTTTAACAAATGACGCAAACTGTGACACAGACAAACCCATATTCTTGAAATTAGCAGCAAAGACAACCCTTTCACTAAAATAAATACAGATAGCAGGGTTGAGAGAAGACGGATATCTGTGTTTTAATTACATGGTATCATCATTGCAAATGACTTTGAGTACCTGGTAATGTCTCATCCATCTGCTGCTGACACATTATGAGATTTACAAAGGCCTGCTGCTACAACATGTACACTACACACAAGTGTTGCATACATAATCGCGTTGAATCGATTGATTTAAAGGGCATTTATCGACCCACTGGTTACCATCTCTCTCCAGTCTGCTATGGGCCTGCTTGACGGCGGCACACAGCCTGGAGAGACCCCCGAAACGGTTTTCCACCTCCCGGAGCTGCCTCAGGTGGCTGTCCTTGGACCTGCTCTGCAAGGCCAGCTTCTGCTCCTGGCAGAGGGGAAGGATGGACAAAACCACCCCAACACCCCAAGACTGTCGTTAGGACGGCTGCAATTATGACCGTTATACCAATGCATATGAATAATGATATCATTCGATATGAATAAATGGCACGTCGTCGGCTACTGAACAACAAGTAGGATTGACCTTGAAAAAAAAAACCCACAGGGAGCA
Source organism: Gadus chalcogrammus (assembly GCF_026213295.1). Classification (NCBI taxonomy): domain Eukaryota; kingdom Metazoa; phylum Chordata; class Actinopteri; order Gadiformes; family Gadidae; genus Gadus; species Gadus chalcogrammus. Next base: position 2,667,519 of record NC_079420.1, read on the forward strand.
TAATCTTACTCTGTTGCAACTGAGCCAGATTGGTTCTTTAAAGGAGGAAACCAAGCTCCAAAAGAAACTTTCTTTGTAGTTTGTTCAATAAACCGGCTCGTAATCTTACCAATTTTCCTTTGAAGCACACAGAAGAGGGGAGGAAGCGGGCGGTCGCACACAGCAGTAGTGACAACAGCTTCAGTGAGTGAGACCCCACTTACTCAGCCCACGCCTCAACACACTTGATCGCCCCTCAAACTGCCATTATGTTGTTCCTAGGCTTGTATCAACTGTACTTTTATTTTCTCTTTCTCCCTCGCTCTCTCTTCCTCTATCTCTCTCTCTCCCTCTCTGTCTCGTTTCACTAATAACTCTCTTTCACCGTCGTCCCCGACTCGCTCCCGCGCTCACCTTTGCTATCTCCTTCTCACTCCCACTTCCGCACTTGAAGGGAAGGGTAAACCGAACTAGGCCCAGTTATAAAATATTTTAATAGAGATATTTCCCCTGCTGCGGTGGCGGCTCAAGTGTCGCACACTCCCCTTTGTGTAACTCCTGATGAGCTGCCTCCCCCAGGCTCCTGCCCCGTGCCCCCCCCAGGCTCCTGCCCCGTGCCCCCCTCCCTTTCATTCTCTCACTCCCACCTGCCCTCTGGCAACAATTTGTATAATTAGAAAAATCCTATCCTTACCAGCTCGCTTGATTTCTTCTCAAAACTGTACGAGGACAGCTGTAAAACAGCAGTAAAACAAAGTTACCTTATTGTTTGACCCCAAGCATCACAGTGAAACCTGGAGGGTGGGCAAGCCAAGTCCAAAATATGAAATGTGTTTAATGCGTCCATTCTGAGACTACACATCCATTGATTACTGATTTTGCAACCATTACCAACAGAGGCCACTGATGTTAAAAAAATGATGTATGCAGAACCAAACCTTTGTATTTAAAGGATGATATTTAAATATCCTAATTGGATCTATTGATGATGTCAAATCTATTCAACACGTTGTATATCGATGTTTGGAGACAGAGATCCTATACAGCTGTACAACTGTATTTATACTGACTGAAGATATCAAAACCTTATAAAAGAGTAAATTAGGGAGATTTGACCGTAATGTGAGCTTCATATAAGAATATACAACCTCAAAGCGAGATAATTTCAGAAAACTATTTGAGATAAATAATCAATGACAATATTAAGATTGCACTATTATACGTTGAGTACACATGCACATTGTAAAGCAATCTTGTATATCTTGAAGTAGACAGCAATTAAATGGCTTTAATGGCCGGCCACTTATTGGTAAAGAGAATTAAAAGCCTTAACGTAAGGCAATCCACCAGAGCGTGTCATGACAATGAACACAATCAGTTCTTAATTTAACCAAACACCGCCGTGAGGGTCTCCCAGATAGGATATCAAAGCCCTGCTCTATTGTCTCAATAAGGCAGCTGGGCTGTTAAAGTGCATCGGAGCGTGCGTATGGTAGTATATCACCGCCGCACCGCCGACAGCCTGACACGGTGAGGCCCGCAGCCTGAGACGGTGGTGGGCCGACCCTCTCACTCCCAGCAGGACCCTCTCACACCCTGAACCCTGGCTCTACGGTCAGCGCTGCTAGTAAGATGCAAGGTGGCAGCATATCTACTACAAGAGCGGAACCTTTTTTTTTTCTCATTTTGTAAAGATGATCAAGATATCCTTATTTAAAAAAGCAAAATTAAATATACATCATTGTGGACAAAGACCTGACCAAAACACATAGGGGATCAAGCAGCAGAGACTAGCAGAATTTGTCCTTAAAGGGCACAACGTGTGTGCATGTTCAACTGTCCTTGAGTTAACAGTACCTGGAGCGCCTTCAGCTCCTCTTTCAAGCCGTTGATGGCATTGTCTTTTGACTGGGTGTTAAGTTGGTGTATTCCCTACAACAAGACATTAGTATGGGTAGCATTGGCATAATAAATAACATTAAGTGAAAAACGATTATACAACTAGATCGCTAAATGTTAATTGTAGCTGACTGAAAATACCCAAATACAATTAAATGCTGTATGAGATATGGTTGATTAATTTCAAATGTATTTATACCTTTTCCTCCTCAATGAGTATCATTTTTCCCTGAAACTTAAGCAGAGGGCAACACGGGATTCACAAGGTTATTCCCCAATCTCAAAATGTAAAAGGTATGTTTGGTTTAGATAAACAAAGTTCAGGCCAACCTGTTTTTTAAAGTTGGCAAGGGCCTCTGTGTGCTGCTTTATCATCGTTTCAAGCTGATGTTGTAAAGCTTCCTGCCAAACAAGAGCATTCTGAATAAATACAAAAGCTGAGGGGGTTTATCACCAGTTTATTTTACATTTCATTACATCGTTTAAGCGTGAAAACGGAGTATGCTGATCAACCTAGACTAGAGCTAGCCCTACCTTCTGCCACTCAAGCTCCTGCTTCTCCAGAACCAGCTTATTGATCTGTTGTCCAAAGCGTATCTCTGCATCCTAACACAGACCCAGAAAGACCCAGAAAGATGAGTGGACCCATCCATAACCGAAACATAGCATGGTGTGCACATCAGTGGGATGCAGAGGTAACCACTCAATAACGAGTCCCAAATGAAAACCCGTATGTAGTTGGTACTGGACTTTGTGGACAGTTTCACTAGTTTCTGCCTCTTCATATCTGCCTCTTCATCCAGATGAAGGTGACCATTAAAAGGGAGGGGATATTTGTGTAGGGCCATCCCCATCCTCCCTCTTCCTATGACCAAGGGATGTAAAAGTCAATTGCTTTCTATATCCATGGGACTTTTTATGTGAATGTGGGAGCTGGTAAGCACGTTGAGTTTATTTTATAAGTTCTGATTACTCGGCTACGAAAAAGGATGAAGTGATGACGCATTTATTATTTTTAAAGCTGTTGGATTTAATTATTATTCCAATTAGCATGTGTGCGTGTCCGTGTGCATATTTTGGTCGTATATAGACCGATACAAATAACAATAAGAATTAAACAGGAAAGAACTGTTTTGCTGTAGGAACAGCATGTTGATACTTGCTATAGTATTTAAACACACTGTTTGTAAATTCATAACAGAGAAAAAAATACATTTGTACCAGACATTCTATTAAATATCTGAAAAACCTTTTTTATGAATGGATGGCTTTAAGATTTTTATTAATTTGCTAGCTTGACATTATAAATATATAATAAAGTATTGCTTCATATAATGTTTACAGTTGGAAACACGTATTTTCTCACATTATTATTTCTACCGAAGCCGAAAAACAGTTTACCACTCAATGAAAGGGCCCCACCCATATCAGAAAATAAAAAAGGAAAACAAACACGCTGGAATTTGACCTGCTGGGGAATATCCGGGACTTGATCGGGACATCCTTTTGCCTGCTAACCTCTCCCCCCTAGAAGGACTCAACTACAAACTGCTGCTTCTGATAATCGCAGCGCCTGAGGAGTCTCACGCTGACTTAATGCGGTCCTGTCGGAGTAGGGTTTTAATGTTGTATACGTGCAATAGGAAACACGGCCATAACAATAAAAAGGAGAATGGCGACATATGGTTACTTTTTGCTCCTCTACACTTTTAGTACAGGCTGTTGGGGGAGACACGCTGAATGTGTTTGCTGTAGGGTGAAAACTCATTTGTTGTCTTTTGGTCATACATTTTTTGTCAGCATGTATTTTTTGGTCGGAGCCCAAACTGCGTGTGTGACCCCGATCATCATACAATGTGCTTCTATTCCAGCCGGCTCTTATCACAGGCAGGGGCCTTCACGTGCTGCTATTGGCCCCCACCTTGTTCCCTCTTGCAGCATGGAAATAACCCTTTGTCTCCAAAGGCTATGCCAAATGTGTTGCACACTTATTAATATTAAGGTGATCATCATCCTGATATGATGCAGTGTAATAACTGACATTTCCGATAATCAGAGTTACAACATGTTATTATTAATATTATTAATTGTATTGGTTTGATGACTTGACGATATTGATTCCTTGAAAGTATGGGCTTTTTGTGGCTCCCCAAAGCCATTTCAAATACTGCCAAGGACATTTTATCCTACCCTTCGAATCTGCAGCTCCTCGACCGCCTCGAGAAGGCAGGTTTTAAACTCCAGCACTTGAAGAGAGAAGGCTCCTCCACTTTCCACTTGACAAGGGACGTAGGAGACAGACAGTTCCTGCTCCAAGTTCTCCTGTCTTATCTATGGAGGGAAAAGAGTCATTCATCTAATTCGGCTGACTATGTCCCAACTCAGTTCAATCCAAACCATTTAGAGAAGTACACATAAAGGTAAGCCAGAGACTGATGACTTGAGCAAAACAGCTGCTCATGTTCCAAACCATACAAACCCCATAAATGATACTTAAATCGGTCACGGTTAACCAGTCAAACAATGCAAACAAATGCCAATGAACCAAAAAAACATCACACAGAAAAATGATATGATAACAGTGTGACTCTCTTTCTACTTTTCAAGGTCTGTGTAACAAACTTACAGTGGTGTGGGGAGGGTGTCCCTCGGCGAGATCCATGGAGGTGTTTATCGGTTGACCAAACGTCCTGGTGGGCCTCGACCCCCCCCCCTGTTAATCAAGACAGCAAAGTAATTATGTCAGAAAAGGTTAATAGAACGGGCTGTTTAATAAGCACTAATGTTCCGCTTTCCACCTTCCATGCACATAATTAGTTCCTCACCTGTAATTTCTAACACAATAATATTTCATCAGAAATAATAGGCTATTACATTAAAACCCTGTAATGTTTCCCAGTTGCTGCAATTCCACTTAATGGCTTTGAAATGACCATTAAGTTGGGGTTCTTCTTAGTTCGACGCCAAAGCCATCTTAAGTTCGAATGAACCTGCCCTTGACACTAATAGGGGTCATAACAATAACACTCCTCTGACAAATTTTTCTGCCCATTGCTTTTCAAATTATATAAGTTATTTGGTTTGACCTGTGGGTTGCTATGTTTGTGACTGTTACTATCTAGGCGGTCCCATCTCCACCAACTGACTGACATACAACCCTGGCCTGCTTGAATACACACAGAAAAAAAACACACATTGTGATTGACTGGTAAAGGGGGAGGTCTTCACTAGCCAATGATCTCTTAATAGAATGGAGCTTATTCTCCCATTTAACTTGTGTTGACATCAATCACGGAGGGGGGGGATTCAATGATCCCTGCTAGATTTGGACACTATTGTAAAAGGACAGTGGGGCCCCAGGCGTTGAGGGGAGGAGATATGTGAATGTGTGTTCGTCCATCTTTACAGCAAGTTTATGCACGTTTTGCCCGTGTATGCGTGTGTGCGTGTGTGTGTGTGTGTGTGTGTGTGTGTGTGTGTGTGTGTGTGTGTGTGTGTGTGTGTGTGTGTGTGTGTGTGTGTGTGTGAGTGAGGAGTGTGTCCGTTTTATTTACATCTCCTACGATCCAGTTGAGCAGATATTAGCCACTTTCTTCTGAACCATTGACATTTTAAATGAGAGCTATTGATTAAATGTGGAGTTATAGGGCTATATGTTATAGCCTGCTAGCTTGTTATTCAGAATCGAATTGAGTTTCATTTTTGAAAGCGTTTATGTACAAGATAGGAATTTATATTTAAGAAGAAAAAAACAATACTTACTAAATGATACGAGCCAGTTAGGTAACCTTTGCGTTCGTCGAGAGTCAAAGAGTGAACTGTGAATTCTAACGGATGTCTTAGTAGCTTAGTAGTGTATACTCCCTTTTTAACACTAAAAGGTGTTATATCATGGAAGACACCGATGAATGGTTATAAATTGTGCCGTTATATTAATTATATTACTATATTATTACTGGAAAAGTACGGCGACGCCGACATGTTTCATAAATGTTTTCGTTTCCAACTTTCTAAATCTCAAATGCTGTAATATGCTGCACGCGCGACGGTGGACACTAGAGTACAGAACACATTGGAACGATATTCAGACTAGGTTTTTAATATTGACCATGACGAAAAAATAACAGTAGTCAGCCCATTTGTAGTATGACTTTGTATACGGTCTATATGAGCAAGACCCAATGATGTGTAATGAGAGCGAGAGGGTCAGTCAGAGCGTTTTTCTACTCAATGAAGAAACACGTTCTTTGCTGATTGGCGCCATCTAGCGGTGTGTAAGCAAACATCTATCTTGATGAATATAATATATAAACACTGGGTGTGCTCAACTAGCTAATTGCTTTGACCTGGGCGAAACATGGCCACAATCAAGGAGAGACTTGCGGCTCTAAATCTTGCAGAAAAACTCTATGTGCGTCCCCCGGGTAAGACTGTATCTTAACTGAAACTTATTGCCATGCGTCCACATGATCCATGAACAGACCATATGATCATTTTTTATTTAAAGTGGCCTCTTCATTAGCCTATATGCTAATTCTGAAGATTTAAAGCTGACAGCAAGTACACAGCAAGGATAATCTTGGTTGACTGCATTTCTTGAACTTCATATTGCATTTCTTCAGTCTATGTAAATGAAGTTAAAGTGGGATTCTTTTATATCCTTTCAGCTCAGGGCGGGATTTGTAGGAACTACCAGTCTTTGTCCTCTTGGAGTGGACTTATAGCCCATCTCAAGGCATCAGTAAAGGTGAAGCGTCGTCGAGTCTATATTAAGTCCCATGGCGACTGTTTCTTGGGGTCTGACGCAGTGGACGTCGTGGCAGTCCACCTGTCCCATATCAAAGGTCTGGAAGGTGTGTGTACTGCGCATGTTTTTACAAATGTTCCCAACTACACACACAAAATAATGAGCTTATGTTACAATACTCAGATACATCAGTAAAACATGGTACACACGGGATTTTCATGTGTAGAACGAATGCTGTAGTTTTCCAGAGCAGAATCTACCTATATTATTTTCAGTTCAAATAGGTCAGCTTTCTAGTGACTATCCTCTCTACTGGGCATCACTACAGGTGCGACCGTGTCCAGGGAAAAGGTAGTGGTGGTCTGCCAGGCTCTGCTGGACTGCCATGTGTTTGAGGCTGTGGGGACCAAAGTCTTTGGGAAAGACAAGAACCTGGATAGGTTCAACGACTGCAGCAATGCTCTCTACAAGTGAGTCATTGCCCAGCAAACTATTGGTGGTTCAAAAAGGCTTCGTTTGTGGATATTTCCACCGTTTTCTGGAAGAAGAATAATAGTGTTTTGGTGATCAGGCTTGTCTCCGTTACATTTTCTACTTTCCTACCGGGATGGCAGGAGTCCTCCTGCTAGTTGGAATACAAAATAACTCCAATACTCTCCTCCAGGTTCCTCCTGCATACTCCCTCAGTTGATGAATTGGATAGGGGCGTCCTCAGTCATGGTGTCCAGAAGTATTTCTGCACTGATGCATCCGATGGGTATTTAAAATTGTTACATTTTTTGTATTGTTACATTGAAAGCCAAATGGACGTGCACTTCAAACACCAATATAAATATTGCGTAGGTTCAGTGCTTCTGAAAATAATCTAGTTTGTCTGTTCACTAGAGCTTGTATCATTTTTGTAAATTACGTATACATTTTGTTTGTTTGTAGGCAGGAATCACTGAAGTTGCCAGGGGATACAAAACCCCCAGAGACTCTCCCCGATGCCAACAGATTCCAGGCTGTAATTGAGGCAGACAAACTGAGTTTGAGTCCCAGTAGACTACAGACTGACACAGTGTTACCACAAACATGTAAGCTGCACATCTTATCTTTGGGTATGCCTTGTGATGTATAACAAACTATTTTGATGTGTCGGCCTTGCAAAGGATTTGGAGACCACATCTGCTGGGAGGGAAAGTGAAGTATTCAGTATTTTGTTCCTGTAATACATGATGGCTATTTTAAACCCTTTTTTCGTTCTTAATTCTGGCCTCTGCAGTGGTGAATGAAGTGTGGCAGGAGCAGACCACAGTACGGCTGCTTAAGCTGGTAGACCTCCCCCTGCTGGACGGGGTGCTCCAGTGCAGCCTGAACCAAGATTCCCACTTCACTGCACCACGTCCACTGGCTCACTGCAACCCAGACCTCATCTACAGCGACCAAAACCTAGACCGACAGATCCTCCAGGCCTTCAAAGAATTCAAGTACATTTTGGGGGTCTTCTGAACTGCACTTAGATTTTTTTGCTTCGTCTTAGCTCAATCTACTTATGCTCATTTTAGTTTTATTTCTGTAATGAAGTTACATTTAAGGAACTAAAGACAAATGGATTCTCTGAAGGTGTGTTTATTGACTCTCTCAGTGAGGACGAGTGGCTTTGTGCGGCTTTGGGTTGTCTGGACCTGCTCCCCGACAAGGCGGTCATGGAACTGAGCAGAGCGATCCCCAACTACTTCCGACAGGAAGAAGACAGTCAGGACTACATGGTGGTGGACCGCATCGCTCCAGAAGAAGGCAAGTGTCCCTGAACCAACCATTCAGGAATTTATATTTATTTTGTTATTTTTCATCCAGCAGCTATTGAAACGGCACATTCCGTTCTTTGCTTGTTTCCATTCAGTTTGTAGTCGAAACGACAAGAGCTACATTAAATAAAAAAAATACGATAGTGTTGCTGAAGGTGTGATGACCGTTGTGTGTTCTCCCCAGGTGGCTTGAGCCAGTGTCAGCTACTTGTCTATGGGATCCTGGTCAAACACTACAGCCTTACAGACATGCTTCCCCTGCTGCCGGGGAACTTGACAGATGTTTATGCAGCCATCATTGACCTCCTGGGTGAGACCTGGGACAGATAACTATTCACTTCTTGTTGAGGGGAATAACAAGAGCCATTAGGTATCTTCAATTGGTGTAAAAGTCATCTACGATCGTTGCTTATAGAACACTAAAACTTTCAAAGTGCATCATTAGTGTTTGGGTCTTTAAATTTTTCAAATCTGTATGCAAGATTAAGGGATTTTAAATGTAGTCAAACAAGCAGGTACAGGAACTGAAGGAGGTTAAAGTGAGCCAAAGAGAACTGTACACTCAACTAAAGTCCACAACTCTTCCCGCACCATTCCTCGACTACTTCCCCCGTCCTTGCTGCTCTCCATTCTCACTTGCCTAGTCAATGCCAAGCTGGACAAGGCACTGGAGGCTTTACAACTGTGCCTCAAGTTACTGCCCACTAGCTGCAGAGAGGAGCTTCGCAGGCTGCTGACCTTCATGTCCCTGGCTGCTGACCCACAGGGGATAAGACTGGACAAGGAGGTGAGACCCCAGCACCAGTCTTTGTGCATTCTCTTGGGAAAAAGTATCTGAAGATCGCTGCATCTTGGTCTTACAAAAAAAAAAAAATATATATATATATATATATGCAAAATATAGTTTTTGTCCTGTTCTACACAGGTCATGCAGACCTAAATGTTATAAAAAGACGCCGGTGTTTGATGGTCTGATATTCTGGTGCATGTGTAGATGGAGAACCGCCTGGCAGTGAGGAGGTCCTTCTCACGGGCACTCCTCCACAGTAAGACTCTCTCCAAGGAGCAGGAGGAGCTCATGGTGGCCTTCATGCTCGGCAACACGCAGGACATCTTCAGGGTTAGTTAAAGGAGCATTTCACCGGTGGAGGCATGAATATGTATTGAAATTGGGTCCTAAATGTAGTCGAATAATAAAATAAAATTCTAATTTGGTGCCGTCTTGACCGAGAAAAGGCAGAAAGTGACTTTTTGGTGCTTTTGGATTGAAGACAACAACTCCCACGATGCACAGCTTTGCTGGCCACTCCCGCTGATCTAGATCAGTGGATCCCACCCCCTAGTGCTTGTAGTCTTACGAGAATCCTCCCCTCTTACACTTCCTATTTACTTCTATGCAAAAATCGTCATATTGCGTCATCTTAAACAGGAAATGTTGGAGATCTATACGGATCTCTCCAGTCTCTCCAGAAAATAAGGGAATGATGCACGACCATTCAAAAATATGAGTGGGTTTCTAACGATACACAGCTTAATGGAAATGGGTGAAGTTTCCCTTTAAGTATTAATCTCTGATCTAGCAGTCTTGCTATGCTACAGCAGAACTTTGAGGAGAGACTGCACCAAAGCTGAGCAGGACAATAGATCCTTAAAGGGCTGGAGCTACCCATTGCTTCGTTGTGGGTGTATTTCCATAGTCGCCGTCTACACTTTGATGTTTGATTCCTTTACAGACTCTTTTGTTTAGCATTTTATTGCTGCTGGCCGTGTTTGTGTGCAGGCTTAAATCCCCGCCTCCAGCAACATAATGGGTCAAAACAAATATGAGGCAAAAGAAAGTGAAACACTGATTTATATTGTCTGCTGTCAGACTTTAGCTATGAATCTGATTTGTGAGACTAGTTAAATGTTAATTTGGAATCCTTTGGATCCATCTGAAGGTATACTAAACCTAGACTTTTCTATTCAACCCAAATATCTTGGCCCAACTCCTGGCCAAAATGTATTTTTATGCCACTTTTACTACTATGACTTGGTGTCTTAACGGATTCCAGAAAGATCCTGTATCTCCTGAAACTAAAATCTGATTGTAGTAATTAATTCGAAATGATCAAGTCAATTGAGTGTTTTTATTAAGATTTTGATAATTTAAATGTTTCTCTTATTTTTTTTTATGTCCACATCAGATACCAGGGGCCCTGCACAAAGCAGTGAGCGACAAACTGGCAAGCCTTGTGCACAGGAACCATCCGGATGTCACAGGTAATTAACGTCTCTGTGTAGCACATGAGAATGCTATGGATAACCCTGTAAATGCCCTGTCATTTACTGTTTTGTTTGTCACCCCAGGTTCCACCTTCTGTCAGCAGGATTTCCGGGACAGTGCGCACGTTAGAGATGTAACCCAAGGGGAGCTGAGGGCTTTGCTAAGCAACATACATCTGGACCCCAAGATTTCAGACAGAAAGAAGAGGAGGTTGCTCAGGCAGTTTTACCAGGCTCACCCTGAGGTGTTTGATCAGTATTTTGGTGATTCAGCCCTTAGCATGCTGTGATATGTGAACGCTGTCGCTATCTACAGCTGTAGATACAAACGTTGCTAGAGTTGTGGAAAGGTTTCAATCCATTTAGGCTTGTGTTGGAAAATGTATGGAAGTTATTTTTTTTTTGTGTGCCTTTGCCATATGTATTTGAAATCAAATGAGCAATAAATAAAATCTAATAGTTGTTCAGCAAATTTTCATGCTATAATAATTTATTTTATTTGAGCCAAAACCTCGATTACTATTGAAGGGCTTGGCACTGACGTCATTCGTGCCTCATCCTTACCGGAAGAGCTAACGATTGTCAACTCTAGCAATGCGTTTCTCGTAGCGGTTCAGAGTAATAACTAACTAAATACAAAGGAAACGCGAACCTGACCTGATTGGAACGGAATTTGACCAGATGATGACAATATTACCTAATTTATCTTCAACTTGGTGTCCGGCATTGATATCGGGCAATCGCATTGCGCAAGTATTAGTTTTATTTACCAGTTAAGCCTACTGCTGTTCTGTCCAATACAACAGTGGGTCATTTGAGGACAAGCCAACTCCTGTATCTCAAAAAGGGGGAGGAAAACGAGGTTGGTCAAATAAGTGCGCAATAATGGTGGCTGCCATACACCCCGTAATGGTCTGTTGTGATGTCATCCTGAGGATTTGGACCAAACTGCTCTGTACTCTGATTTGTACTGCTTTCCGAAAATATACTGGACTGTTTAATATCCGAATCCCCGTTATAAACAGTATTATTGTAACCATATTCAAGCTAAAGTTATGGCCTTGTTTACAGAGTAGCTTGCATAATTTGACTTATGCGTCGGCTCTGCTTTCTAAATAAATGATTACCCCAGGCGGTTGCATCTCAATCTGAACCATGCCGAAGGACCAACCGGGACAGGAGGGAAACGATGAGTCGAGGGAGGAGAGGACACCGGACCTTTCGGAGGAAACGGCAAGAGGGAGAGCAGGGGTGAATATTCCCAGTCCACGAAGAGGGAACACGCCACAAGGTGAGTTCTGGCATAGAATTGTTGAAATGATAAACAAATGATTTTCTTCTAGGACTTCTTCAATCAAGCAGAATGTTTGCATGAGGATGAACTTAAAGTTTTCAAATTGTATTATATGGTGGTTTCTCCGTTTAGATTTGGTTTGGATACATTTTCTCCTCTCTGCTCTCCAGCCAGCCCGCCCAGGTTCGTCTCAGTAGGGGAGTTGATGGAGACGGCCAAGGGAGTCTCCAACATGGCTCTAGCACACGAGATGGTGGTGAACAAAGAATTTGTGATGAAACCTATAGAACTCCCCGAGGGAAGGTAAGGTCGATTTACTGATTGTGTGTTTGTGAAAATGTGCAAATATATTAATGTCTTGCCTTGATTAACTGCGTAATGTATTCTTATTTACTATTGAGATTTCTGTCCTCCTTTTGTAGTTTGGAGCGGAGGGTGAAAGATATAATGCACCAAGCTTTCTGGGACTACTTGGAGTCTCAGTTGAATGAAGATCCCCCATCATACATTAATGCTATCAAGATGCTATCTGACATCAAAGAGGTGAGAAACAAAAGCAAGCGGTATTCTCTTCAGTCTGACAAACCTTCAAGGATGTACTATGGATCGATCTTATGATAGAATGTTTATCTGAATATAAAAAGAAATACATACACATGGACATTTAAGACAATCTTTTTTCCATTGTAATTCAGTTAGACTATTACACTTGCTATCACTATCACATTGTCTATAATGTATTGTGATGGTATTGTATAATGTCTGAATGGTATTGTATAATCCAGATAATATTGACAGATAACAACGATTGTAACCCCATCCAGGCCCTGCTGTCCTTCTTGATGCCCAGCCACGACCGCCTGCGCTCCAGCATCGAGGAGGTTCTGGACCTCCCTCTCATCCAGCAGCAGGCTGAGAACGGGGCCCTGGACATGGGTCGGCTGGCTAAGTTCATAGTGGGGACCATGGGGTCGCTGTGTGCACCCTGCAGAGATGGGGAAATCAGGAAGCTGCACGATGCAACTGAATTGGTGCCTCTGCTTAAGTAAGTGAATCAAAGACAAGGGAGCTTGGGGTACCTCATCATCCTTTTTTTTTTTCTGCAGTTCAAGTCAATGCTTGGAGTATTAATAGTGATCCGCTAAAGAACAGCGCCAGTCCGGGTGTTGAAGCCATAATAACCTCTCCTTGCTTCACCATGTATTTTCCAATATATTTGTTTGTTGTGCCGATTCTGCATTAGAGTATGCAGTGAGCCTAATCAGAAGCATGAAGTATAGCGGTAGCTCTTGTCTTTGGTCTTCGTGATAAGACATTGTTGTGTATAGAACTTGTATTGCGATTCACTGTTTTGTTTTCCAGCAGTTCAGACTAAAGGCTCTTCTCCAGAATCGGTTTAACAAAGTAGTTTTGACAAATGATATTGCTAACAGACATTTAAGTGATGCCAGGAGAGACCTGGTTTAATCACCAAGACAGGTACAGTCACTTTGTGAATCTAGTGAGGAAGTTACACGTGTATATTTGGCAGTTTTACCTGAAATGTGCGTTAGACTTTCCGTGTAAGCTGGTGGATGTTAAAAGCTTATGTTAATGGTGCTGTGATATGAAAGAGCTATTATTGGGGTGTAATATGTTAGACATCCAAAACCATCAGTCAGCTATTTAGGGAAATTAGCTGAGAATATATTTCATGAGTTCATCCTTGAATTTCATGAGAGAACGCATAACTCATGAAAACTATTTTCATGAGTTTCATGCGATTAAAATCGCAAACCGCTCCCGGGCCATTTCTGACTGAATCCCTCGGTCAAAAGTGTAGGGATGAATTCTTTCTAACTTTCCCATTTCTGCTCTCTTTTTTTTTTTTTACAATTCCCCAAGTCTTACCTACAGCGCCTTTTCTTTTTAAATCTTACTATAATAACGAAAATAGCATTGTCTGATATCCTGTATCGGTCTAGTGCTCATCTTGCTAACCAACTCTTTCTTCTACCTCACTCCTAGAGCAATCGTTAAAGCTCTGGACCTAATGAAAATGGACATGGTGAACTTTACCCTTTCTACCCTCAAACCCCACTTGATGCAGCAGTCTGCAGAGTACGAGAGACAAAAGTTCACGGAGTTTCTGGAGAAACAACCTAGTGAGGATAGACTAGGTTTCGTCAGGTTTCAAAAAAATAAAATACGATTGGATGTGCGTGTTCTAATGATTTACTTCAACTTTACTTCCAGATGCCTTGGACTTCACTGAGAAGTGGCTTCGAGACGCAGCAGAAGATTTGCGAGAGAACGGGGCCAGTGCCTCGGCTGCAGCAGTCTCCACTACTTCACTGCCGCCTCACAGTGTCCATAACCACGCCTTCTTACGGCTTCTCAAGTGGGACCATTCCTCAGATACCTTCCCAGAGGTTAGTACGCGTGCCCTGAACCACCATTCTCTTTTAATACAGGCCATGCGATAGCTGTATTGAATTTGCCACAAAAGAGGATTATAAAGGCACTCTTGGTGTTGCCCTATACCATGTCCAAACTCCTACCTCCAAGAAATATTACAACATGGCCTTCCAGTTAGTTAATTGGTTAACTTCTCCCCACCTCACTCTCTTTAATTATATTAACAAGCCTTGCATCAGGTGTTCTAGGACACCAACAGGCCTGATCGAGTTCAGGCGCGGTGCCTGAATTCAGGCTTGAGCTCGGCCATGTATGTTGTCAAGAAAAGTGAAAATAGGTGAGTGGTGCCTTTTTAAAATGTCTAGTCAACACGTCAACCTGCCGGACCTCTTGATTGACATGTCTGCCACCAACTAGGCGTAGTCTATATAAGGAAGTCTTTTACCTTTTGTATGTTTGCACTGAGGATGGTCTGAATGGGACTGAAAACGTTTTGCACACCACTTTGGGTAGCACTTTACACTTTTATGCAATAAAAAACGTATTGTTGCATCGGCTACATTCCGCTCCTTTTATTGTTGTCAACAAAGGCAAATCTCTATGGTGTCTTCGAATGAATTTGACAATTTCAGGCACCGATAATTTCACTTCCTATCAGCCCTGCCCCTGTGTCAATGCACCCCTCAGGGAAAAATGATAGGAAAACACAAACGATAACATGACCACCGTCGACGTCTCCTTCCCATCTGGTGCGGCCCCCCAGACCCTGATGCTGGACCAGGCTCGCTTCATGGAGATGCAGCAGGAGGCCGAGAGGCTCGTGCTGCTCTCCTCCCTGCTGCTCATCGTGTACACCACCACAGGAGACGCCATCTCCGGCCTGCCCGGCCTCATGGACAAACTGAAGACCACCCTCAACGCCATCATCATGGACATGCACACACCGTGAGTGCACACTACAAACAGGAAACCGTGTTCTGCGTATACACATGCTAAAAAAGAAGAGGGTAAACGCAGATTACAAGGGGGACGTCTGAATCTCCAGACTAGCATACTGCATAGCAGACCAGTTTCCCAGATCCAAAAATTGCATTTCGACAGGAGGATGACCATCTTAAGCATCAATGTTATTAATTACCACCCCATAATTTGACTAACAATGACAACGGGCAACTCATTAATAAAACATAACTGTGATTCTTTGCAATCACATCTGGACACATTTATCATACAGCACCTGTTCATGGATGGATATGACTTGGTCGGTTTTGTATCAGGTCTTTAATTACGTTTAATTACGTGTTCCATTAGCTTGTAGAACACCAAAGTCCATACACTGTAGTTAGTCCGGAAACATGCTTCCTTTTGGCTCGCCCTTTTTAAAGTCCGACCTATTTTTTGTTCAAAAACAATGACGCATGATAGTAAGATTGTACATGGTCTCCTCATCTCCATGGATGCAGTTGAATAAATAAGCGTGTGGTGTTTTGTACTTTCGGTTGCAAGGTCTTTTATTTTAGAGGAAACCTTGGCCTCCATTGGGGAGAAGCTGTGTGTGGAGCTGAGTCATTGTCTGAGCGAGCACGGCCATGGCCCCTACTCCCCTGAGCGCCAGGACATCCTCAAGGGACAGATCCTGGCCACTGCCCGCCCAGACAACACCATCCGTAAGGTGATGGGTAAGAACTGTCACTCAAACGTTATCTTACCCTTCTACTGAAGCCAACACTGTAACTGTGTAGGTCGTTGGATGACATACATGTTGAGTTTGGAGAGTCTTCAACAACAATGTTTTTCTTAAATTTGCACGCAGAGTCACGCATCCAGAGCTACATGTTGGCCTCCCTGGAGTCCACTCAGCACCAGACCTCGCCCCCCCTGCCTGGGGGGCTGGCCCCGGTGGGCAAGGAGCTGAGTGAGCTCACCGTCCGCTTCAGTCGCCTGGTCAACTTCAACAAGTTGGTCTTCTCCCCGTTCTACCAGAAGCTTCTCCAGAGCGCCCTAATGCCAGCGGAGCACCCCACAGTGTGACGTGTAGTGGACGGCAGAAGGATGCTTCAGAGGCCTCCCCCTGAACACCCGACTGCCTGGAATGTATGGTTGAAAACTATCACTAAAGAAAACACTCACCTGCTACCATCTTAAGTTGTACTGAAAAAAAGTGTTACTCTAAAGTTGTCATAATTGCTCAGAGACTATAGGCCTAAGTCTTCCTGTGAGTTAACCTTGAAAAACCTTACCATTTATGAGTGTTAGAAACACTATTTCATACAATAATGAACTAGTCTTGTATTAGTGGAGGCGGTTCCTGACCATAATTATTAAAAGGCAAGCATTAAGTATTTTATTGCCAACAAACTTTTTCTTCAAATAGTGATTAAATAGTTGAAAATATATGCCCAATAAAACATGATGCTAGTTATACTACATTTAACAAGCTGTTGCCTATCCCATTATTCAGAACCATGTAAAATGTACATTTATTGATGCATCAGACAGAAATATTGTCTTTAAATGTTATTCACCATGTGACATGTCAATAAAATTGAGTTCCCCAATTGTGTTGTAGTCGTCATTGGCAGGTTGTATGCAGAAAAGGCGATAGGAGGAACTGGAAACTAGATTCAACTTGTGTAATTCAATTTCAATATATTCATTACATTTTTTTATATCACAGATGCTGACATTTGTTTTATGATTTACATTTAATTACAATACATTTGTCATTAATTTACGAATAAATGTGTTGTGAATAAAATGCACTTTGTTATATAATTTCCATTTAGACATTTAACAAGTTATTTCCACGTTAAGTTTTCAGTCTCGTCCTTATCTCTGGTTCTCTCGCCCTCCTCGCTTACCCAGCCCTCCCCTTGCTTGCACTCTCACATTCCACACATGCGAAGAAGCCACAAGCAGAGAGCCAACCAGGCCAGCAACAGCTCCACAGCTACGCTTGCAGAGGCGTATTGACATGCAAAAGTTTCGAAACATCGATTTCTTGACCTAAGTTACGACGAGAGACATTGTTTGTTAAGCCGAAACCCATGGACAGGCCTCGGGTGATGGATGGATTATTTAATAGGTACTTATTTGCTATATTTTAAGCTTTAAATGTAACAACTCGCACCGTCTGGTCTCTTCTCGTTGGTGAACAAGATGGCAGCAGAAGCGTTGCAGGGTTTGGCTGTGGTGTGGAACCTCGCCGCTAGCATGGTGGCTGACGCTTTGGCTCATACTACACTAAATTTTTATTAAAGGTAAGCTTGCCAGAAATATATCTTCAAGTCATGTTTTTCGGGTTGGGTTGATTGTATTGCTAGCTTCGGCTAGGTTGTTTTGGTAAGCTAGCAAACTTCAGTTTTCTCCCCGTTCCTCACACTGCCGTGTAGCCCTTCATGCTAACTGGTTAACATATGGTATCTTGCTGTAGAACTTCAACACCCACACAAAGTTTGTGCGTGTATTTATTGTCGTCGTATGATATGTGTATGGCAATTGTCTTGTATATTTGTTTGTTGGCAGAAGTAACTAACAAAAATTGTCATGACTTGAACACGTAACGCATGCTGAACCAGCAGCCACTTGTAACATACGTTTCAACTGGTGTGTTGTGTTGATGGTATGACCCATATGTTTGTCGTCGCTTGAGCGATCCAGGCAGCTGATCTTTAAGACTTTCTTAACGCACTGTTTTAGAGGCATTTTTGACATGGATTCCTGATGAAGCAGTAAGATGACACACTATAACCAGCTAGGACTGTGTTGGTGTTTGGGATTGATGACACCGTGGCAACAATATGCAGCAGCCGTATGTCAATCCATTTAGCTTTAGTTGTCTGTATTTGGTATACAGTTATTAATTTAATTTCATCGGCTGCTGCGATTGTTTTAATTTGTCGTGCATGAAGGACTCTTGGGTCTTAAATAGAATGCTCTATACCTGTATTCGTTTTTATTTAACATAGTTTTGGGTCTTTTTCCAGTTGGTGACAATCAACTCGCCTCTTTTTTCTTTAGAAATGCAAATTAAAAATTGGTTCACATTATGATTGGTGCCAGATAGGTGGTCAGTGCGCCCCCCGCCCCCACCCCAGAATTAAAATGTCATCCAACTACTCAGAAACGGAGCGGTTTTGAGCCATGGACTGAATGCGGTGCTTATTACATGTTCAACTTCAGTCACACCCCATTGCGTGTCTGAGCCTGTATAAAGTCGTTTAACGGCACTACAATTCCGAACCTCTTTCATGTGAATGATGCACTGGCAGATACAGGTGCGCATACTGACCGCGGACAAGACTACTCGGAATTAGGAAATTTCAACTCAGAGATTACGCATATCGTCCTAAATGCGTTCAAGCTGTAAATGTACAATCGGGTGATAACCTCGATGTCGGCAAATAAGT
Source organism: Gadus chalcogrammus (assembly GCF_026213295.1). Classification (NCBI taxonomy): domain Eukaryota; kingdom Metazoa; phylum Chordata; class Actinopteri; order Gadiformes; family Gadidae; genus Gadus; species Gadus chalcogrammus. Next base: position 2,686,299 of record NC_079420.1, read on the forward strand.
TATTAGACATAATAATAGACAATTAAGGCTCATTGCAGAATACAAAAAAGAAATGCAGCAATTTATGCTTTTGGAATTGGTTCCGGTCTGACAAGTGGAGAGGAGACGACATTGCTTAGCTAAATTAATCGAGAAATTAGCTGTTAACTTCCACATTCTTATGATCAGAGCTAAACATAAACAATCCAAACACATATGACATTTTAAGACATCATATTATGTTTTAGGACCACCTCGAATACCCTTGTAGTGAATACCCAAATATTTATGACCCCCCCCTTGACCCAAGCCCCCTTCTGGGGGCTTGGGTCAAGGGGGTGTCATAAATATTTGGCCTGTTAAGCCCTTTTAAACTGTAATGGTGATTAAGGGCTATACAAATAAAATAGAATTTAAAGGGTAAGTTGGTTTCCGCAATGCTTGCAGACATTTCAAGTTGTTCTTAATAAAGTAATTTAACAAAATGTAGTTTCTTTTTTGTTGCCTAAATTCAACCAGTCTTTCAGAATTGTATGAAGCAGTATAACCTAGATTAGAAAGCCGAAATTACTTATCATTGCCTTCGGGAAAAGATAATGAGATGCTTTTAGACCAACTAGTTCCCACTGTGAGCTTCATTCTGGAAGGCTGTTTAAAGATAGCTTATTAAAACGTAGAGCGCTTTGTACTTCGAGCAGTATTCATGTGATGCTAACCTGGGGATTGGGAATCTGTAAGAAGTGGTAGCATGTGTCAGTACTCTTAAGAAGTGGTTCTCACCATTGAATATGTAGCTGCGTTTGAACTCGAATGAATGGGATGTACTTTTGGTGAAGCGGAAGTCGACTGCATTCAGCTTTTCTTATTGTCCATTGGCAATCCCGAACTGTAAATGTAATTTCCCAATGGATTTTTTTTCTGAATTTATGAAATGCAACACCACTGCACTAAACAAGCTACATGTTAAAATAGCTTCTTTTTTTTAAATGAGCTATATATACTTTCAGAGTCTTCTGCAAGCATGCAAGAACGCTCAACACAAACAAACAAACCACAACATAATTTTAAAACTAATAATTGTTTAATCATCCCTCATCACCAAAATGCTCTATTAGCTAGATTGGTTGCGTAAGGCAGGCTCTACCGTTATAGCTTTTCACTGGCTTGGCAGTGCAAGCAATGCAATGGGAGTCCCATGCTCTCTCATTACAATAGGCCACTTCCGAAAAAGGACCACATCGCCAGACCTCTGCACTGACTTTATTACAACTTCTATTCGTTTAGCCATTAGAAAAAGGTAATTGTACCAGGGTTGCGCCTTAACGCAAAGGTTAAGTACGTAACATTTCCAGATAAAAATCGATAGACCAGTGTTATGTTTTGTTTAGGTGTGTCCTTGCATTATCCAAGTTGTTTCCAGCAATGTTCAAACCAAGCAAAATCCTATGTTTTATTCATATTTTAACGGTCAATCACATTTGTTTGCATGTCAATTGCGTCGTTTAATCCGTTGGGAAAATTTGTAATTCATAAATTGCGTGGAAATATTGACCATCAAGATCCCCTCCTACACCTGCCCTTCAGACAGAGCTCCTCCACCGTTACAATTGCCCTTGAAATATAGTTAAAACTGTTTTTTGTAACATTGGGCTGTGTATCTTGTGCAAACGTGGACTATGTTTTTATTCTGTTCCATATCCACAGCTTCATTGAATGAACTAAAGACAAAGTACTAAACTATGCGACTTTATTCTTTCCTCCCATCTTATTGGTTCTGTCTTTTTTCAGGGATGGCCTCAAAGGTGTTACTCAAGCCATCACACCTGTACCCAGCTCAAACAAGTGCCTTAGGAACCAGCAGCATTGGTACCAGCAGTCACACGGCAAGTCGATTCCACAGTAGCGTCGACCCGAGCAGAGCCTTTCACCAGCGGCCCCAGACCAAAACCTACGTCATCGGAGTCAACTACGGCATCGCCTACCCCAACAACGTGGAGCCCACCTGCGGCCGGACCGACCCGCTGAGGCCCTTCAGAGCTGAGCAGGCGCTAGAGGAAGACCTCTCCGGGGCACTCGTCCAGGGGACTGCGCGTCAGAGTCGGGGCCCACCAGAGGCGAGGAGCTTTGGGGACGGCGGTGAACGTCCGGCTGAGGCAGAGGGAGGCAGAAGCCTCGACCGTGGCCCACATCCTGGGGCCTGTGTGGGAGCGGAGCAGCAGCAGCGGAAACGCGGCGAGCGTCGGACTCAGGCGAGAGCCGTAGACGACGTCCCGCGCCCGGGCGCCGCCCAGAGATGTGAGTGGAGGACGGGCCAAGGCGGACAGCGACCGCGGGAACACGGCGGCGGAGTGATGCAGATAGTCGAGGACGTCTCTACACTGCCTCCCCCTGCCCCCGCCGTAGCCATGTTGCAAACCAGTAACCCGGGGAGTAACCCGGGGCCCGGCCCGGTCAGAGCGGGGGCGGCCCAGCACAGCGGACCAGGGGCCGCGCCCGTGGCCAGGCCCGCCGTGATCGGCGGCGCGGAGGCCACGCAGGACGGCGGCGCCCGGGGCCTGGAGGTGGCGGCGGGCGCCACCGTCACCAACATGGGCTCCGTGGACGGGGACTACCAGCTGGTCCAGCACGAGGTCCTGTGCTCGGCCAAGAACAGCTACGAGGTGCTGGAGTTCCTCGGCCGGGGGACGTTCGGGCAGGTGGTGAAGTGCTGGAAGAGGGGCACCAACGACGTGGTGGCCGTGAAGATCCTGAAGAACCACCCGTCCTACGCGCGCCAGGGTCAGATTGAGGTAAAGCACAAAGAGTTTTATTTCATTAGCACTATCAAGGTTTTAAGTCGAGTTTAAGGTACGTTTGCAAGCCACGCTAGTGTCCTTCGATGTCTTATCATCTTTCTTATTTTGGTAGTGACTTCCTCTTAATAGTATTTGGACACCAAACCTATGGCAAATAATAGTGTCTTCTTTTACTGGAGTACTTCAAATGATCACAGAAGGCGGTTTGTACATTGTGCAAAGTTTCAATTAAATTGCACTATTGCTTTTCAACAGCATGCGAAGAAATGCAGTATTCTAGATGAAGAAACGGCAGATGAGAAAAAACTTGAGTAATACCGTAGCAGCCTGTTTATTATTAGGTGGAGCTTTTTGATTTAGAAGGAGGAGCGCATACAGATGGTTTGTGAGGAAAGACGTGTCGAATTATGGCGGTAGAAAGAAAGGACCCCCAGTTTTGACTATTGACGTGGCAAAGGGCATGTCAAAGCGGTGGAACAAGGGGTGCAACCAAACTTGTTGGGGTGCCACCAAATGGATAAGTTAGTAGAAAATGTTCTCCTTGAGTCCTGCCGGTGCGGGGGCTACACACCATCCCAGACTGAGCAGTTTCTCTGGGTACCGTAATCAGAGCTCAACACTTTATTTATTTTTAACCACACAACACATGCATGGCCTGAACCGAACGGTTTGCAACGTTGGTTCTTGAGGCGTTCCATCCCTTAATCAAACACAATACTGTTTTCTGGACCAGGCGCTAGACCCTTTTCTTTCCGCAGCCGACGCCTCATAGTCTATTGGCTCTGCCGGCTCATCTGTCTCTGTCTCTGGCCCCCACCCCCCAGGTTGGGATCCTGTCCCGTCTGAGTAACGAGAACGCCGACGAGCACAACGTGGTGCGGGCCCTGGAGTGTTTCCAGCACCTCAGCCACACCTGCCTGGTGTTTGAGATGCTGGAACAGAACCTCTACGACTTCCTCAAGCAGAACAAATTCAACCCCCTGCCACTCAAGATCATCAGGCCCATTCTGCAGCAGGTACAAGCAATGCCGCTCCTCTCTCGCCGGTCTTGGTGCCGAGATTAGGAAAGGCTGCCGTTCTTAACCTGCCTGTGTCGTGCGTGCAGGTCGCCACTGCATTGAAGAAGTTGAAGTGTTTGGGTCTGATCCACGCGGACCTGAAGCCTGAGAACATCATGCTGGTGGACCCGGCCAGACAGCCCTACCGGGTCAAGGTTATTGACTTTGGATCAGCCAGCCACGTCTCCAAGGCAGTCTGCTCCACCTACCTGCAGTCCCGATACTACAGGTGAGGCTGACTTCCTTTTCCTGTCAGGATGTCTTTGTTTTGACTAGAACAATTATTTTTTATTTCAGACGTGTAAACTGCATCAACAAGTCTAAATCCGGTTGATCTATTATTTTGGGGAGTGCACGTTAAGTGGTGCATTTCCCCGCAGGGCCTGAGTCAGCCCAACCTCACTTTCTTCGGTCTTCCTGTTATGTAATCGCGTACGTGAGAGGAATCTATCCAGAAGCTCTGTGGTTTGCTCTCACTTGTAGAAATCCTGTTTTCCCCCCCCTTTCATTCTTTCTCAGTCTTCTTGCTTTCTTTCCTGCTTCTAATTAGTTTGACTCACATTCAGGCCTGCTCTCTCTTGCTATGTGTCTTCCTTCTTCACCGTTCATGTGGGTATGTTTGTGCAACAGGATATGTTATCCATGTGCTTAAAGCCACATCCCTTATGCTATAGGCTGAGGCCTATCTTGCATAATGCACACAACGGAGGTGTTTTTTTGTTCGAAACAACACGTACAGCATTGGGTATGGCCTAACGATGCTAGCTGTGCGTGCCACTCAGACATGGCCTGTATTGAATGACGGACTGACATCAGAGCTGTGCAGAAAATGGCTTTATGGCAAAGAAAGGTTTGCACCACACCACTAGATGTGGGACATTCCACTTCATCAAAAGCTTTTCAGAATGAGTCACTCTGTCTCTCACTTCCAATTTTGGATGATGCACGTACGTGTTTGAGAGGGGGCTGTCTTCGATTCTCTATTTTAATTTGGTGTACATGTTAAGATTTATGTTTGTTTGTTGTGGAACTATCTGCAGTGAAATTGGTACGTCAGAATTTTCTTTAAACAAGTCACAGCAAGACGGGTGTGACGCAAGCTATTGCACTGTTCCTTGGCCCTCAATCAATGTGTAATCAGTTGTAGGTGTCTGAGTTAGACCGACAGGCCTAGCAGCTATGTACCCAGCGACATTTAATGGAAGAGCACAAAATGTTGCAACTCAACCTGCACATGTTGAAATCCCTTGGAAAAAGTACTCCCTATTGGTAGTAATTAGAGCTGTCAAGCGATTAAAATATTTAATCGTGATTAATCGTATTAATGTCATAGTTAACTCACGATTAATCGCGTTTAATCGCAAATTATTTTTCTATGCTAAATTTCCCTTGATTTTTTTTGTCCCATAATTCTTCTCATTTTAATTATCTTATCAACATGGCGAAGTGCATCGGCTTGCCTTGTGCAAATGATTTTTTATTGATAACAACATTGGCATATACTGATCAAAACAGGACGATACAAAAAAAGAGCCTATAGTGCAATTAAACGACTGCTTTGAACAAATGTCATTTGAACATAGCAGTCAGGCTACTGCTTCTATGTTTTGAGCCAAAGAAAAAAAAAAGTTTTTTTTTTTTTTTTTTAAATAAAACAATTGCGTTAATCGCGCGTTAATTTTTTTAACGCCGTTAATAAGGCGTTTAACTGACAGCTCTAGTAGTAATGCATCAGACATGCCGTCTTCAGGTACGAGATGTATAACTTTGCGCTTATCTCCCCAACTCTGGAGGGTCCATTTTAATGAACGTCGAGCTCTTTCTCTGCTCCTAGTATGCAGACGGAAAGTAAGTGAACCATAGAGCTGATATAACTATTGCATAACAAGAACATGCGCTGCAGCTAACCCCATTCAGTGTTCATATGCTGTGCCATGTGCGTTGTGTACTTATGTTTTCGTGCCTTATCTTTTTAGGTGGCTCTGTGCCAGGTTCAGATCAGAGTTCAATCTGAAACGGGCTTGCCATGGTGCTTGATGTGAATATTTAGGTCATCAAATTATGTTGTTAAGAACCCATGTTTTATTATAAATTCTTATTTGACAATCTGGTTCTTATAAAAAAAAGGAAACGGTTAAGTGATGGGAATGTGCACTCACGATGATGACATTATTTTCATCAGGTCATTCAAATGAGCACATTCGCTACCAACGCAAGATAACTCTTTGCTAACTGTGTTTACCCGTTGCCATACTAGTCAAGTGTGACCTTTCGCTCAACTCCACAGTAAACCCCCTCCTGCGTGACCGGAACACAAAGATACAGTGATACTGGGTTAAAACACGCATCGTACTTTACGCAGCTTCAAGGAAATAAAATACCTAGCTCACCCGTACCACTGCACTTCACATGCTTCATTTAAACTGAACAAAACCCGGTTCCCTTTTCACTGCCTCAATCCTCCCATGTCCAGCTTGCACTGAATCTCCTCCATGTAGGAGTTGGTTGATTAGTAACCAGAGCCAGCCCGTGGGAGGTCTCGTATTCTATATTCTCTTCGTACACAGCCCTTATCTAGCTACCATGGATTATGCAATATCAAACGCCCAGACACTCGTATCCAATGCTGTTAGTGTGTGTTTATATTTGATAAGGGGCCATGTTATTTAATATTGTGAATATATATATATATATATATATATATATACTCTTTCACCTTTAGCAGTTCTGTTCTCGGGTCGAAGTCTTATCAAATTGATCACAGACCAAACAAACCTCCGATCCAAGTTGTCATGCCAACCTTGCCACTCAAATGTCTTGATGGTATTCATTTGCTATTCATTCAATTCCATATTTTTTTTTTACAGAAGGAAGTGGCACGACGTTATTGACATGTGTGCTATCGAGAATTGGGTCAAAAGGTGTCTGGAAACGTGGCGCATTGCTGACTTTAGGACGGTGACTTCTGTGGTTGGAAGGCTCTGGCGGTGGCCATTCATTGTTGGTCATGCTCTTATGCCATTGTTGCCATGGTAGCCATGACACAGCAGGCTTTGGTGAGGTGACTGTTATGTTGTGTGGACGCTGCTGACGTACATCCACCTCCCACAGTGAAAACTGAGCACTGGGCTATGTGAATAATTCAGCACAGCACACCAGGTGAATGGAAAGCTGGCTGTCGACTTAGCACGCATTTGGGCTTCATGGTGTTTTAAGCGTCCTTTTTTTAGAAAAGATAGGATCTTTATTTTGTTAATGGTCCTCTCTTTGGTTACAGCTACTCATTATGGTCTATTTACAAAGAAGATAACCAGACAAGGAATGCTGGAAGCTTTACATAAGGTGGCCCTGAACTCGTTCTTGGTAGGCAGATGCTAATCAGGCGCAGAGAGACTAAGTGAAGCAGTTGTTATCGGCCTGTAGCTCTGTGTGGTGTTGCCTGCATGTCCCAGCAGCCTTTCTCATCTCTTGGAGTCTTCTCTAATGTCATCAGTGAGGGCTTGTCCACAAGGGCAGGATTAACCTACTTCTTGGGGGGGCTCGCCTGCATCATCCAGAGTTTAGTCCCACTTTCAGAATGTCACGGTCACTGAGCTCCATGATTCGAAATGGACTACGGAAAATGCCGCTAAAATGGATCATCGATTATCTTTATCTTGTGTCTGCGATCTCTTGTGACCCCGTATCCATATCAGGGCATAACGCATAACACGACGTTGTTACTGAAAAAGTATAGCAAATTAGCTGTGCGTCGTAACCATGGGAATAACACCCCCCCTCTCCCCCCCCCCCTCCTTCCTTGAACTCTCAGGCCAAAACACATTTACTAATGCTACATATAGTGTTCGAATGCCGGCTTAAACTTGAGGGTTTTCTTACCATATCAGCAAAATGACAGATGGGGATGATTTGGCCCTGCAGTACCTGGTTGCTGCACTCTAGTGTCCATAATTCACCATCACTTCTAGAACAGGTCGGGCCACAAAACCTTAAAGTATGCAGTGTTCTTCTGGAAAGGTGCGGTTGTGGCAGCATTTTGGCTCTTGTTGCGCTACTCACTGTTCATGCAAACGCTCTCTGAACCTAGCTGTTGTTTACCAATAAACATGTTGTGGGTGACGAAACAACTATTGGATTCGGTTCTTTGACATGATTTTAATTTCTTTCTCAAGGTGACGTATTATTTTTTCACAACAAGTAAACATAGTTTATGAGTCCCAAAAAACATGTTTTTGAAGCTGTTTGCTGGAAATAGCTTAAGGAAAAACAATCTTGCCTCGCGCTATTCCCCTCTGTTTCAGTCCCTTCAGATTGTTCTGTTTCTGGTGTCTGTAGCTTTAATGGTCAATGAGCTGTGAGAGTGAACCCCAGCATGGAGGAGAAGTGATTGTTGCTGTCTCCCGGAGCTATATGTCTAAATAATAATAATAATGATGATGATGATGATGATGATGATGATGATGATAATAATATATTATAGGTATTAGGTATCTATAATATCACGGCCAAAAGCTATGTGCGCCTCCGGATGATATTATGAATCATAAAGACGTCTGACGTCTCTGGTACTTCCACCACAAGTAACGAGTCGTAGTGGGGTTTTTCTCGGCCATGGTTGGGAAGACTGGGGGGGGGGGGGGGGGGGGGGGAACCTTGGCCTTGACTCTCTGAAATCCCTTTCTCCTCCATGTCGCAGTTCAATCTGGACTTCAGAGAGTCAAGGCCAAAGTTCCTTTCCTTTTTCCTGTTCCTTTTCCTCCGGGTGGGAAGCTGCCAGGCAGTCACATGGCAAACTGACAAACTAGACATGTTTTTGTATTGAATCTCCCTTCTTCTTAAATGTGCGAACATCTCCTCCAGCTCCAGCGCTCGTCCGCTGGTCCACAAAATCGCATTTATGCCCCAAATGGAGGGATATGGGGAAGTGGAAGGTAATATTCAAATGTGCCTGCTTCCTACTTAGGAGTCTGCGCCGAAACTGACTAGCTCGTTTGGTAACTGTAGGCGGGGTACTTTCCGAAATGCATATCTCAGTCAAAAAATCATGTACGGAAATATTTCAAACTTTGTATGCGTGTGGGAGCGCCAAAGACCCAAAACAACAACAACCCGAATCCAAGGAAAAGTGTGGTTTTCATAATATGTCCCCATTTAATATTAAGAAAGCAATAAAATAAATTATTTGTAAAGTTAACCGATTGGTGTTGGGTATTTAAATATTTTGGTATATAAAAGGTGTCACCATAGCTTTAGGCTGTTCCACACTGCTTTCATGCTTTACTTTGGACCAAGGCAGAAATTAGGAATTTCTGCTGTTTTAATTTATCTGGTTCTGCGCTACAATGAAAACTTTGAAATCCAAGTTCCACGAAAAGCTGCAGAAGTAAAATACTGAGTAGTGACTGTCTTCTTGTGGAGAGGTCTTTCCCTCGGTTATCCTCTTCAAAAACTTAACCCAAACGTTCTGCTTGGTTATGAGCAACAGGAAATTATAAACGGTTACTTCCTCCTCTAAATTTATGGACTACTATTTGTTTTGTGCTTTGATGTATAAATAATGGGTTTGACATTTGCAATTGACTTGCACAAGATGCGCTACGATGATGAATGATGACCTGGTTTCCCTCTGTCTAATGGAGTATCAGGTTGTTGCTTAGTAACTGTCATTTCTCTAATGGTTGTCAACACACTGAATATTATTTGCAACACTGTTGCCTAACCTCTGTGCTTTTGTGCAGGTGTAGTCCACGGTTAAAACAAGCTCAAACATTAAAGGTCTAATAAGGAATGGGTTCCTTTAAAAAAAAAAAAGTAACTAAAATGTTGTCATCCTAAACAACAATTCTACTAAATTCAGCACAATTCAATGTGAAATGTTCTTCGCTGACCCGGTTTTTGCCACTCTGTGATGATTGCAGAGAGAACTGAAACCTATTCTGTCAAGTCAAGCTTTGACTGCTTGGCCTTCTTAGTTCAACCCATTCAATAAATCTCCACAGACCGTTGTTCTAGACAACGGATGGGCTGTCCCGCAGTTCTGAACGATTTAAACCATTCAACTTCATACTTGCCCTCCAAATTAATACGTTTTTTTTCTGCATTTCCCTTCCTCCTCGTAGAGCTCCGGAGATTATCCTGGGACTTCCGTTCTCCGAGGCCATAGACATGTGGTCCTTGGGCTGTGTGATGGCTGAGCTCTTTCTGGGTTGGCCTCTCTACCCTGGAGCCCTGGAGTACGACCAGGTAACACAGCCTCACAGACTCTTTCCTCGCTCTCTCTAGCCCCCGTTGCATTCGGTCATCATTGAGTGAAAGAGAGAAGGTGAGTCAGTGATAGTGTTGGGCGATTTTCCGCATTGAGCAGAGAGTGCGGGTCGTAGAAAATGATGGCCATATCAAGTGCTTATTTCTATTAACACTTGTTAGAATTTCTCTAAATGCCACCGATCCTGGTTCTTGCCAACTCTCAGCTGCTGTCATTTGAGGCTAGAGAATCATCTGACGTCAGAAGGTGTAGAAAAGGCAGCTGGTGCCATCACAGTGCGTGTGAGCTATTAACAGAAGAAATAACAAAATGTGTGTCTGTGAAGGACTAAAATCAGACTGCAGAAATTCAGGGTTGAATAAGGTTACAGCTAGAAAACCTGCTTTATTCTCAGAAAAAGAGAATAAAGGCCAATAAGGTGAGCCAAGAACAGACACTTCTAAATTATAATTCCACCCAGTGTCTACATTGTTCTGTGAACACATGAGATGCATATGCACAATGTATTATATTAACATGAGGCTCATAGTAAATGACCACACAATTAATGTGTGTAGTGTAAACCGCTAGTTTATGTTTATATTGTGCAATACTAACAAGTTGGCATATCCCCTTATGAGTCTCCCAGTTTGATACAACATATAAGGTAGCAGTTCAGCAGGGCCTTTGCTAAGAACTCCATTTGTGGGGTACATTTTTTTTTTGCTTGCCGATGATTCTAACGGTATAAAAGATGACTCAAAGTTAAGAGCCTGCGGAAGTGTTACTCTTTTGTTTCCTTAAGGAAAGGAATGTCACCCCTACATATAAACAATCCCTTTGTTCCTCCGTGTTGCCCAAAAAAAGAGTTGCAAGTGGGACTTCTCCCGTTTTCCTTATACCAAGTAATTGGTCATGTTACAGGTCGCATTCTGCCCCAGGAATACGAAGGAATAGTTTTGATGGGTTTCTTTTACCCGTAAGTACGGAATCCACCATACCGTGGGCCCCGCTGGCCTGGCCCTGCTGCTCGCCCCATCAGGGGGGTCATTTAGAGTGTCTTCTTGGCAGAGGCGTAAAGGTTAAAGTTCCTGGGACCTGGGACGCCGTGACGCAAGACCTCGCTCTGCCTCACGCCAGCGCGCGGGCCGCGCTATCCCGCGTGCTCCTGCAGCCCGCTGCACGCCACCAGGGCAGTAATGTCTTCCCCAGGGAGCCGAGTTACCCCCCGGGGTTTTCTCTCTAGTAATTGGCTGTTACAGAAAGACTAGAGCAAAATAATAAAGGATTCTTTGTATGTTGCTAGATTTTAATACATTGGGTCACATCTAATTGATTACACGTGCCGTCACTCCTCTAACTTGATTCTCATAAGTTTCCGTGCAGCATGTCTTCTTTAGTTGAACCCTCTCCTGACCCTGACATAAAGCTCGGTCTTTGTTCCCTGGTTTCCCTTTCTCACTTCTCATCTCTCTGGCTCTGTGTGTCTACGACCAGGTCCGGTACATCTCCCAGACCCAGGGGGTGCCTGGAGAGCATCTGCTCAACAAGGGAACCAAGACATCTCGATTTTTCCGGAAAGAATCTGACTCTCCCTACGCCACCTGGCGACTGAAGGTATCCATTATTTTCTTCCAATTAAATCATGCTGGTGAACACAGACACACACACACACGCGCGCACACATGATTTTCACCCTTGCATGCATTCCATGATGCATGCCACCATTTGCATTTCAATGCAGATATCCTGGGTGATCATGAACGTCGCCTTGTAGCAGTAACGGTTGGATTACATTCATCACTATTTATTTATTCATGACTAAATTGCCCTTTCTGCGTTCAGACCACAGATGAGCATGAGAAAGAGACGGGTTTGAAGTCCAAGGAGGCCAGGAAGTACATCTTCAGCTGCATTGACGATATCGCCCACGTGAGTACTGCTCTGCCTTCAGAAACCTCATCGTAGACAAATGGCTCTTTCTCTGTTGGCACAGTGAGCTGCTAAAACTCTGCCTGCCTGGCTGATTGAATTAGATGAATAAATATCCCTAACTCTGTCGGACAAGCTTCGGTTGGCGCATAACCGCATCAGGATCGACCTCAAATAACAACCGAATTAACCAATAACGCAAGGAAGGTTCCCGCTTTCGATGCATCTTTTTTTCAAAGTCAAATTGTGTGTGCCAGGTGAACTTGGTGATGAGCCCTGACCCCAGCGACATGCACGTGGAGAAGGCGGACCGCCGGGAGTTTGTGTCTCTGCTGAAGACGATGCTGCTGGTCGACGCCGAGGGCAGGACGGTTCCCTCGGACGTGCTCAGCCACCCCTTCCTCGCCATGACCCACATGCTGGACTACCCCCACAGTAACCAGTAAGCCCGTCTCACTCGCTCACTTTATTACCAAGGCGGTGCCGCAAGAGTGGAACATGAACATCTTCGTCGTTCATCCCTTCGTCCGCGTCTCAATCTCGCCTCTGCGGTGATCCAAGTTGTTGTTGACCCGTGAATTCTTCTAAAGTAAGTGAAGAAAGTGTTTGTGTCAGGCCCGCGACCAACCAAAGGTCTCTCTCTCGTCCCCCTCCAGCGTGCAGTCGTGTTTCCACATCATGGACATGTGCCACAGTCGCCCCGGCAACACTGTTTTCGATGCGCTCAACCACAACACGGATCCGTTCTCCAGAACAGCCCTGGCAGCCCCCAACTCCAACCCCCCCACCGGCCTCCCCTTGGCCTACAAGAAGATGCCAGTGCACCCTCAGGTACGCTATCCAAACTGTGTGTATTGATTGTTCTACGCAGGTCGGCAGTCGCTCAGGAGGTAGAGCGGGTTGGCTGGTAACCTCAAGGTTGCTGGTTCGATCCCCGGCTCCTCCTAGCTGAGTGTTCGAGGTGTCCCTGAGCAAGGCACCTAACCCTAACTTCTCCCGACGAGCTGGCTGTCGCCTTTGCGTGGCTGACTCCGCCGTCGGTGTGTGAATGTGTGTGTGAATGGGTGATTGTGAGGCAATATTGTAAAGCGCTTTGGGTGGCCACTGGTTACAGAAAAAGCGCTATATAATTGCAGTCCATTTACCATTTATGCATTTAAGTTAAGGCAGTGTAAAGTTCAAGGAATGGACTCAATTAAATTGTGGAGGACTGACTTTTTACAGCGGACGTTAAATCCCTACGCTTCAGGGGACAGGCAGCCGTGTGTGTGTGTGTGTGTGTGTGTGTGTGTGTGTGTGTGTGTGTGTGTGTGTGTGTGTGTGTGTGTGTGTGTGTGTGTGTGTGTGTGTGTGTGTGTGTGTGTGTGTGTGTGTGTGTGTGTGTGTGTGTGTGTGGAGGCATCCCATTCCTCATGGTGGACCAAACACAACTGCATATTATTTCAAGGTTTCACCGAACATATAAATATCCACTATGTCATATGATCTTCTCACTGGTTCTGACACACTTCCCCTTCTTGCCTTTGGTGCCACCTGGAGGTGAGGACATGCAATAATGGATGATAGCGGCCCGTAATCTGGTGACCAATACAGACGTGACGATATCATGGTCATCTCATCAGCTATATGATTTACCCTTTTTGATTCCTCCTTTTGTCTCCCGTGTTTGTCTCTCTTCTGCAGTATCTTTGTGCGACCTCCCGGTCTTAATCCTCTCAGTACTCCAATCTCATCATACCGTACCGTTCTGTCGTTCCGATTCAGGTGATAAACCAGCCGGCTCCCCCCGTCTTGCACTCGGGAATACCCCTGCCAACCGGGAACCAGTTCGGATGCAGCGACTCGTTCCCCCCGGCCCTCATCCTCTGCCCTCCCAGCATGCAAGGTCCGTCCCCACTCTGGCCGAGCGTGGGCGGTGCCATGGCTCACCAACTACACCGCTCTTCATCCATGCATTTAAATCAAGTCACCCCGTCCTGTGAACCCTTTCACCCATACCGGCCAGGATTTAATTTCTCTCCCTCCCTTAGGTAATCTTAATCAGCCTGGATACTCGGTTTCCATGGTGAATCAAGCCCCTCCCATTCAACCTCTACCGATGCGACCGGGGATAATGACGCAGGTAATACAGGGCGGTGCATCTTTTACTTTGTTTAACTATTGGGCTGGTTTACATTTTGATGACGTGACATTTTACACAAAGATGCTGTTAGCCCGACGTTAATTGATGCTTAATTGATGGACGACAAGACTGCTAGTGTGAAGTGAATCCTAAGAGAAGGCAGCCCAGCATCACTCCACCTTCTCCTCCCTGTCCTGGTAGCCGGCCTGGTCCACTAGAGGCCAGCAGCTCCTGGTCCCGGCGGCCTGGCAGCAGATGACCCCCGTGGGGCCTCCGCCCTCGCACCCGCCGCCTCCTCCTTCCTCCCTAACCAACGAGTGCGGGCTGCCTCAGCAGCGGATCGGCGACTGGGGGTGAGTCTCTCGAAGCGCCTCTGGCACTGACTCACGGAGGAAGTCTTCCTGCCCAGATTGTCGACAAGGGTGTTTTAAAATATCCTCCAACTGACCGCGGGACCGTTTAGTCACCGGGGTTAGTGCCGCGGTGCCAAGCTGCTGGTTTGGGCGTGGTTAACATTATGGTCTGGATTCTGGAGTTCATTCGGTGCCTTTTTGAATGCACTTGAATTTGCTTTAAAATAAAAAATTGTATAGATGAAATATCAAAAAAATACGAAGCATTTGTTTCTGTTACTACATGGTTTATCAATCTTCACCATGATAAAAATACAAATGTGCTTGTATTGTCGCCGTTCATTGGTTGAATTTTATTGACTTTGACTTAAAGATCCCATGCCATTCTATTTTATGATGCTTTAATATAGGTATTAGTGGGCCACAAACACAGTATTCAAAGACGTCCCCGAAATTCAGCTGTGGTGCAGAGTTACAGTCACTCCGAAACAGTCGCATATTGAGCTTCCCCCAAACGCGCTGTTTCGGTGGGCGTGTCAAGGCAGGTCAAGGAGGGGGGTGGGGGTGTGGCCCTGAGCAGCTTGTAGCCACTACCATGCGCTCTGTATACGGTGGGCGTGTCAAGGCAGGTCAAGGAGGGGGGTGGGGGTGTGGCCCTGAGCAGCTTGTAGCCACTGACAGTACCATGCGCTCTGTTTACGGTGGATGTATCGCAATGGCTCGTAGAAACCCATATTATGCATAGATATCTATATCATATAATATATAATATTATCACCTGGCCCTGAGCAGCTTGTAGCCACGGTACCATGCGCTCTGTTTACGGTGGATGTATCGCAATGGCTCTTAGAAACCCATATTATACATAGATATCTATATCATATAATATATAATATATATTATCACGGCCAAAAGCTGTGTGAGCCTCCAGACGATAGGTTATTATGAATCTCAAACGACCGCGTCTACTTCAGATTGATGTGGAAGTGGAAGAACCAGAGACGTCGGAGAACCCGACGAAGTCCTTTGTGATTCATTATATCGTCCGGACGCGCACACAGCTTTTGGCCGTGATGTATTATTTGATATAGATATCTATGTATTATATGATATTATTTAGATATAGAGCAGAGCTCCAGGTCTGTAACGCAAGTGTTGTACACTTCCTTGTTATTTGGATAACCGTTCTGCTGTTGGTGTTATGGCATAACGCGTCGGACTCTCGTCTCTGGTATTTCTACAACGAGACTCGTATTGGGGGTTATCTCAGCCATGGTTGAGAATGAATTGGGGGAAAGGAACTTTGGCTTTGACTCCCTGAAGTAGGCTACATGAACCACGACATGGAGGAGAAAGGGATTGTTGGCCGCGAATGTATCCCGCTTGAGCCCTGCTTCCCTCCGCCTCGGCAGCGGTCAGCGCTAATCACCGCATCCTGAAGCCGAGGCGGTGGTCCATAGGCTCCGGCGGGAGACGACCGCGGTCAACAATCCCTTTCTCCTCCATGTCGTGGTTCATGACTTCAGGGAGTCAAAGCCAAAGTTCCTTTCCCCCAATTCATTCTCAACCATGGCTGAGATAACCCCCACTACGGGCCTAGTTGTATAAATACCATAGACGAGAGTCCGACGTGTTATGCCATCACACCAACAGCAGAACGGTTATCCAAATAACAAGGAAGTGTACAACACTTGCGTTACAGTCCTGGAGCTCTATATCTAAATAATATCATATAATACATAGATATCTATTTCAAATAATACATATTATCACGGCCAAAAGCTGTGTGCACGTCCAGACGATATAATGAATCACAAAGGACTTCGTCGGGTTCTCCGACGTCTCTGGTTCTTCCACTTCCACATCAATCTGTAGTAGACAGAACCGCGCGCTGCCTGCTGCCTGCTGCCGGCGCAAGGCACCACCGCCCGGCTGCCCGCTGCCGGGCGGTGGTGCTTCGCGGCGGTGGTGCCTCGCGCCGCGGCAACCGGCGGCAGGCAGCATGTCGCAGTTCATGTACTTCGATGTCGTTCTGCCATTGCATTCAAAATTCTGTAACTAGCCTGTTACTACGAACTAAGCAACTACCATACACGTGTTAGCATTTAGCACTAGCTCAATCACGACTCCTTCAGAATTCTTGTGGGTGGTTACGAACCAACCAAGTGGGCAGGGCCATGAATAATAGTTTGACAACGCTACGTCACAGTCTCACCTTATCCAGATCGGCTCATTTCTTCTGCCTTTTTCCTTTCATTGCCTATTGCATTCAGCAGACAAACTGCATAGATTTCAAACTTACCACAGCTCACAAACTTATTCAGACCTATGTTATTTAACAAACAACAGGAAAAATGTGATTTTAATGGCATGGGCTCTTTAAGACTTTTGTTCTTCCATATTTGTGGGGGTTAAAATGGTTAGATGGTTGGGCCCTGTCCTCACTAACCCGGGTTAATCTACAAACGCATAAATATTTATCCGTTTAGCCCTTCCGTCCACACTGAAACGGCGAATTCCGTCACTGAAAACAATGCTTTACAAAAACGATCGCTGAGGTGGATGAATGTGAAAACGCTGGGTTCGCGTTGTAGTGTGGTCAGGGTAGACGGAGGCTTTCAGAAACGATGACATTTGGTTGCCATGACACTGCCATGACGCTGCCACAAGCTTGCGCTTGAGACCGAGACGCTCATCAAAAAATGTCAGGTGAAATGGAAATGATGATTTCTCCCTACAATGTACTTTTGTATTTCCAGTTACAGCTCGATATATTGAACATATTCGTTAGTCCAATGCCAAAGGCGAGCGCTGTACTTGCTGTGCTTAAGGGATGGGGAAAAAAACGCAAAGACGCCAGTTCAAACTGTATTTGGTGTGGCGTTTCAAAAAGAAAAAAAACACGCCTTTGTACTTTTGGTTTGAGACATATTTTTGCTTGTGAGTGAAGATTAGCCAGCTGATCAACTGCAGCTATCAGCTGATTGCGCGCCTGTAATCTAAACAGAGAGGCGTGGCTGGAGAGGCGTAACCAGTACAACAACTGTTTATCAAAATCATTTCAGTGTGGAACGTGGATGCAAACCATTCCGAAAACGATAGTGTGGACGGAGATCGTTTTCATTGCGACTGTGCGTTTTTATATTTACCCGGGTTAGTTTGGACAGGGCCTAAGATATATATATATGCAAGCTGTTGGCCTTTTTTTTTTTTTTTTTTTTCTGTCCTCTTTACTCATGCTCTGCCTTTTACAGGAATGTTCATCCCCACGGCAACCATTACAACACTGTGATGCAGCAGCATCTCCTGGCCAATCAGCTGCCAGCTCTGTCTGCTGCCCAGCCAATGAACATTGGTGTGGCTCACGTTGTGTGGCCCCAGACAGCCAACAAAAGAAACAGGCACAGTTACAACAGGTAAACGAAGCATGTTGTTTGCGTCTTGTTAAAGTGTACGTATCTTTCCATCGAGAAAAAAGCCCAAAATAAGGTATGATCCATCCATTGTGATCCTAGATTTATTAGAGTAGTCGAGAAGTGGCTTTCAATTTCCTGAGCCTATCCTCTTATTGCCAGTTAAGTAATTGCTCCATTTGGCTCAGTGGTTTGGTTTTATGATAAAACACAGGCATGGGGAGTTGACTTTAATGCACTGCATTAAAACCTTTTCGAGAAAATCAATCAATTTTGATTCATCACAAACGCCACAATCCTCTGTGGAAATAGTTAGTGTACTTGGATCTCGTTCTTCGGCCAGCTCTCTAGTCTACCTCTTCTCCTTGAATGGCTGAACTGTGTTTGTCTTTCGGGCGAATACAGTTGGGTGTACTGTGTCCCAACAATTTGATTTGTTGCAACAACAAAATCTCCTTCTTGATTTAAAGGAATGCACCCCAACCCAACAACATGTACCAGATATCCATGTGTCGGACGCCCAAGATGGCCGACTTGGTCAGACACGCGGTGGCCAAAAGGGATCCGCCCCAGTGGACAGGGCCTCCGCGGCAAAGCAGGCAAGAGGAAGTACTGAACGCTGAGGAGGAGGAAGAGGACGACTACGAAGACTCTGTCAAAAAAGTGACATGCTTCAAAGAGGAGACGATGGATTCCAACCGGCGGCCGGATGCGGCCAATCAACCGCCACGCGAGGTGGCCGTCTTATTGGGCGAGACGCCGAGCCCCGCCTCCAGCGTGATCAGCATCCACAGTGAGCCAACCGACGACGAGGACGACCGGCAGTGTCTTCTGAGAGAGTGAGCACCGCCAAAGAACGACTTATCGACGCATTTCCACCGTAGGGTTCGGTTCGCCTCAGTCCGGTAGTCAGGGGGCGATATAGCCCAGCTCAGTTCCGAGGTTGTTGTTGTTTTTTTATGGTAGGCCGGATGTCGATCGCCGCGGTAGCTACGTAAACATCTTATCATTATTGCAGCGCGACACAGTCCAGCCTGCTCAATAAAAACAATGGACAAGAGGTACGCGACACATTAAACCAAGAGCTACCATGGAAGTCGTCCAGCAACAGTTTCGGAATGTCTACACCTCCTTGTTCGCCCAAGCTTCACTTCACAGTGTAGCTTTGCACGTTTGTGGAACAATGCCTTCCCCTCCCAAAAATATTTTTTTGGGTTGTGAGGGAAACTTATTTAATTGAATTAGCTTACAATATGTCTCCAATTACCTTTGCTGAAGTAGGCTACATGCACGCGCAAAAGGAGGGGGGGGAGCTCGACTGCCCTTCGCAGGTCTTCCGGAAGGTAACCAATCACATCGGAGTGGGGTTGGCAGGAGGGGTGCGGAGAAGGACGAAACCGAGCGTTGACAGAGAATGCTGAAAGCGCCCAGATGAGAGGAAGAGTTTCCCGAAAATCGACATTGTTTTTTGTGCTGTGATTCTTGTCAGGTTGCGCTATAGGAGTCATTAATAAGAAATGAAGACCAGAAAAGTAGTATAATGGGGTCTCTTTAAGCATTCGGCTTCTTTCAGCGCCTCTAAGAAGAGTCGATGACCGACCATGGTGTCATTATGCTTATTGTGACGCCTATTCGGTGAACGATTGAGATTGGACTGACTTCTTCCCCCAGATATCGACAACGGCGTCTCATGCAGAATATTATTGACTCAGTTTGTCTGTACTTACGGGCCATACTTGACAAGTATTTAGTCCTTTCACTCATCAGGCAAATGGTAGCCATGTTAAAATAGACCTGCAGTGAATAGAGAGACCGTCATTGAGGAGCAAATAGTTGGTAGACAGTGAGGTCAGATAAAGTTTTGTTTGTTTCTTCCTTGCTGTCTGAACGGTTGTTGGCCTTGCCTCTGTCTGACGCGCTGTGGGTTTCTGTGGTTTCCAGATGTAAAGGGGAGTGTGCGTGTGAGGCATGCAGGAACACCAGTGTGTCCATGGAGAGAGTTTGTTCCTTCAGTAGCCCCGACAGCAGCCTCAGTACAGACTCCTCCGTCTCCAACTCCCCCCAGTCCAGCCCCTCCATCTCGCCCTGCAAGAGGCCCAACAGGTTGTGTGTGTGCGTGTGTGTGTGTGTGTGCACGTGTGTGCTCATAGAAATTTAGGCTACTTTAAATGTTCATGTTGTAATATTTTAGCATCGTGTTTGTTTCATTGAATGTGATTTATTTTGACCTGATTTCTTTGGTCTGCGTCTATAGTTCTATAGATCTAACTAGTCCTGTTTGATTGCTTCTGCCTGTCCAGCGTCTCCGAGGACGACGGGCACGGCAGCGGCTGTGAGACGGTGGAGGGCTCCCCCACCTCGCCCCCCGGCAACGTCCCCTACTGCTACCTCGGCAACGGTAACCGCAACAACCGCCCACCTCTGGCCGCCGTGGTGGCGGGACTGGGCTCCGCCGCCGTGGTCGCCCAGGGGCGCAACGGCCCCAGGACCATGGTGGTCCCACCGATGAGAGTGCAGAACAACAACAACTACAGCGCGGCGACCGAGGGCCGCAGCCACAGGACGGGTCGGTCTACTCTCCTTCTGGCTCACTCGTGTACTCGTAGTAGGACGTTTAACCCTGTGAAAAAAAGGATTACATGGCAATTCTCGTAACAGCTGTGTATGGCGTTATCCCACGTTTTGAATTGTTGATCTTTTTGTGGCTGTTCTTAGCCGAGCGGATCGGAGCGTAGTGATTGCTTTATTTCCCCCCGAGGCTCATGTGGTCTGTTGCCTGTGCTTTGGCTCTGTCTGCTTTGCAGGTCTCGTGGGCCCGTTGGGGGCTTACCGCCCCCTGGTGGCCCATACAGGCTTTAACAGGTGATGGTAAAACCACCGGAGGAACTGGCTGTGCTCCAGTGGCTCGGAGATGCATCCTCACCGGACAATATGACCGTTGTCAGTGTAGCACTTCACATGGTCTGTCCTCTTCTATAGAGGCCTATTTTAAGATGTACTGTTGAGACGACAAAATAAGCACCAATAAACAATCGAGGCAAGGGTTCTCTTGTCGGTTGCCCGTGTCCGACCCGTCACCGTGACGCCTGGTTAATTATTAACTGTAAGAGACCTCAAATAGGATATGTTTGAACAGAAATCCTTTGTTTATTCATCATATCCATGTTTGCTGTCGGGCAAATAGACAGCGAGGCGTGAAGCCCTCCGCCCCACTGTGGACACTAGCCTGTCGACGCCCGATTGTTGTCGGATTAGGAAAAGCAGGATGCATCTCCCTGACTATTGGATCAAAGCCACTGCCTGTGTTTCTGTGTTTCTTGGGGCTCCCACCAAACGGAGCCAGTTGCCTGAAGGCACGGATCTCAGTCTAGTTGAAAGCTTGCTGGGAGAACTGGCTGCAGATCATAGTCTGAGGGACAACCTCGCGTTTGGTGCTTTGTTTTTGCCGTTGTTTTTCTGCTGAGTGACAATTTTCTCTTCTTTGGCACTAGCTCTTCTGTGATCTACTTTCCAGGTGGATGTACCTGTGGTTGAATTGGAATGAGTCTTGAGTGCGATTGAATGACAGTTTATTTGATTGGAACTCAAATGTTAATGCGTAGTAAGTCCTTGCCTGTAACTCTGTCAGTGCTTGAGGGAATTTATACTTTACTGCCTGGACTTACTAGGATGTTAAGCACTCCGTCGTTTCTTGACGAATATTAGAGATCTATTTTTAAATTTGTATTTTATCTAGCAAATATTAGTAAATAACTTAAAATAAATGATAGATAAAAAACAAACTAGCGTAGGCAACGGGTGCAGGAACACCATAAAAACAGAAAGCGCTTACTGTCTAACAGGAGAGCCTTATGTTAGTAGCTGCGCTGGGGCCTGGACCCGTTGGAAATCAACCCCAGCAGATGCTGTTTAGCCCGCCTAGTCCCCGCCAGGCCTGGCTACAGACCAGAGACCAGGGGGACGTCAGGCCGCTGATAATTAGTATCAGCATTGTGTGTGTGTGTGTGTGTGTGTGTGTGTGTGTGTGTGTGTGTGTGTGTGTGTGTGTGTGTGTGTGTGTGTGTGTGTGTGTGTGTGTGTGTGTGTGTGTGTGTGTGTGTGTGTGTGTGTGTGTGTGTGTGTGTGTTACTGTGTGTGTGTGTGTGTGTGTGTGTGTGTGTGTGTGTGTTCATTTTCTACACTTCCCCACCCCTCTTTTCCCCATGCATGTCTCCTCAGGTTGGTTGTTGCATTGCATTGAGTTTCTGCCAGCAGCTCTCTGCGCTGCTTGTTACTCACCCTCTGTGTCTCTTTCTCTCTCTCTCTCCCCCCCCCTCTCTCTCTCTCTCCCCCCCCCTTCTCTCTGTGTCTCTCTCTCTCTCTCTTCCCCCCCTCTCTCTCTCTCTCTCTGTCTCTCTGTCACTGTCTCTCTGTGTCTCTGTGTCTGTCTCTCTCTCTCTGTGTCTCTGTCTGTCTGTCTCTCTCCCTCTCTCTCTCTCTCTCTGTCTCTTCCCCCCCTCTCTCTCTCTCTCTCTGTCTCTGTCTCTGTCTCTGTCTCTGTCTCTCTGTCTCTGTCTCTGTCTCTCTCTCTCTCTCCCCCCCCAGCCTCCGAGTCCTGGTCCCGCTCCAGAGGACGCTGCGGCCTCTCCGGTCCGGCCCTGCTGCCCTCCGCCCCCCTGCTGCCCCGGGGCCAGAGGGGGTCCGCCCTGCAGCACCCCCTGGGCTTCCCTCAGGTAGCCCCCCGCTTCTCCGTCTAATGCCGGTTGACCCTCTCTAGAACTGGGGTGGGGTTAGAGCATCACACTAGTGAGGAACTCTTTTAACTAGGGCTGTAACGATACGCGTATCGACACCGAAATCGCGCCCTTTCTAACTCTGGTCAAATTGTCCGATTGAAATTTGCTAATAATTTGTCTAAATAATAGTCTGCTGACAGCGCCCCATCTTATCGATGCTGTAAATATGCGACGAGATGCCCTCTCTGTGATGACAGCTCTCCGTGGCTACGGAGGATTGCATTTCTCCACAGCCGTCGAAGTCCTCATATGCGATATGAACGACATTTATCCAGAGTGGGCCAAGCGCGAAAAAAATAGCCTGTGTGATCCCTGTCTCTATTGTTTTGTGTGATTTGACTGGCAGTTGGTCTGATTATAGGTCGGAATGAAGCGGCCACCGATTATTGACAGGATGGGTACTTTATTCTACCGGACTCGTTCGCTTCTTCACTAGACACACACGCTACTGCTCGCTCTCGCTCGTCCACTCACTCGCTGACGTCACTCGCACACACACATACGCACACTGCCATTCTTGCGCACACACATAAGCTACTCGTAACACTATGCCTCGTTATTGCGACGTTCATGTTAGACTTTCATGTTTTTTCCCATCTAATAAGAAGCGCTAATGGGATATTTGACTAAACCACCAAACTAGTTGAGGGTTTTTGCCTACCTGCAAGCATCCTCCAACTGCAATCTTTGGTTATTTATTTATTAATTTAGCTATACTTTAATAGTATTCTTTCGGTTCAAATCTGTTCAGTGTTCCAAATTATTGGTTATTAAATGTTACATTAAGTTAATTGTTATATAAGTGTTGTTGAAATAAAATGCTAACGCTACCTTATCGCCGGACACACTTTGATCACTGCAAACAGCTGACCCTTCCCCCCCCCCCCCCCTCCCTCCCCCAGGTGCCCTCCTACGGCTCCAGCCACAGCAGCAAGGAGTGGAACGGCAACTACGTCCCCCTGCGGCCGCACGCCTTCATCCCCCCTACCGTTCAAACGCACACCTTCACCCACCTGCCGCACGGCAGCCCCACGCACACTTCCACCACCCCGCGCGGGCACACCCAGTGTCTGCCCGCGCACGCCCTGCTGGCGTACCCTCCTACCGGGCCCCTGCACGCCACGCACCCCCACCACCACCCCCACCCCCACCACCTCCCCTCGCACCCCCCGCCGCCGCTCCTCCAGCCTGGCTACGGTCTGTCTCACCCCCAGGGGGGCACCATCGTGCACCAGGTCACCCTCGGCATCGGCCCCCACCGGCTCCTCCCCTCGCCGACCATGCTCCCCCATCATGGCTCTGGCTACCCTCACCCTCTCCCCCTCCCCCACCACCAGTTCCCCCCTCACTTCACCAGCATGCCCCCGCCCCCTCTCCCCTACATGGCCTCCCCCGCCGCCTTCAGCGGCTTCCCCCTGAGCCCCACCAAGCTCAGCCACCACCACCACCACCACCACCAGTTCTCGTTCATCTGAGGGCCCGTCGGGGCCGCCGGGGCCCTCCGCCGCCGCTCTGCCTCGGCACGGACGCGGCCCGCGGGAGGCGCGAGGCGGCCGCTACCTGGCCAGGTAGATTCACCAGCAGAGCACGGAACGGCTACGCCTGACTGCTGACCACCACCACGACGATAGTGCTGCCGCATGACACGGGGGGGCGATGGGGTCTGATAGTACTGGACACTTTAGGTTAAGCATTGGCCTCGTATCCCCGTGGGAGGTGGCGTTACGTCGTCCGGAGGGAAATGGACTCTGGGCGACTTCCGATGACTTTGCGGTGTGTGTGTGTGTGTGTGTGCTTTGTGGGAAAGTGTCTGGAGTTTATGTGAGATTTCTGTTAATCACACAACGTGAATCCAGTATTGTTCTGAATAACAAGCCGTTTATTGTTGTTGTCGGGCACCTTTTTGGTAAGCCTAAGCCTTTTCCCCGTCTCTGTGATAGGAGTGCCCAGAGCTCTTTAAGCCATCCTTAAGGTGCGTTCACACCAAAAGCCACGCAAATAACCTACTCGGGCCAACCGCAGACTTTTGTCACGCGAGTTGTTTAGCGTCAAGTGAAATTTATGTCAAATTTCAAATATTTCTACTCAAGCAAACGCGCGATTGAGGCAAATTTGCGTCGTTCGCACGAGCAGAATCACACAAGCCGTGTTGTTTGCATTGACTCTGCATGTATTCGCGGCGTTGGCTTTTGGTGCGAGCGTGCGGTAATGCGTGTTCACCATGGAGGAATCGGACCTCCCACTCTCTCCACTCCCCCCTGATATCCTAAAGACCCCCTCCCTCACCTCCCCCCCCCTCACACCTTTCAGTGCCTTAAGAGTGGAGTCTGACAAAAACTTCAGGAGTTTCTAGATTTTAATGTTAATGGGCTTGCAGCAGCACTTGAAGCTTTACTTCTTGTTTAATAGGATGAACCTAGTGGATAGACACAAGACTTTGGCTTGTGCTTCTTTATTTTCCCGTTTGGTGTAAAGACTGAGTTTGTATTGAGACTATAAATGATATATAGGCTTTTGATCGACTAAGCTTTTTATGTATGTACTGAATGACTTCATATTTTGATAATCCATTTCTATACACTAGTGCTTAACAACAGTATTGTCACTGTTAACTGTAACTGCAATACAATCTAGAAAGCATTTGGGTTGCTGTGTGTTACTTGCGTAAAGGCTGTATTTCAATTAATCCATAGTATATTTTAAAATACATTGTCAGGAGCGCTAAAGAAAACTGCTGAAGTTTGGGCTAAGGACAAACCAATTGATTATTTTGTGTTGTAGTTTAAAAAAATGTTTCAGTGTTTTTGAATAACCAATCAACGTACAGTATCCTTGCTGGGCTATTGGAGTGTTTCTGTGTATTTTATTGGATATTTTTCATTGAGTTAATAATCCTTTTTTTGTCTCGTTGCTTTTTGCATACATTCCGTCATGGTATGGCATTGCCTTGCTTGTGTATGGTTTGAGTTTTTCCCCATCTCCCCCACACCTGTGTAATGTGTGTGTGTGTGGTAAGGGGTATGCCTTCTTTAATGGACAGTACCTTGCCTGAACGGACCGGCATTCTACTCGTCTCTGCACCAAAGACTGATCACTTAAATGGACACTCTTTGTGGTCCATGTCCCCCCCCTCCCCCCCCCCCACCCCAGTAAACGCAGATGGTATCATTGGTTAAACTATCATCGTTGTATAGTGTAGTATGTGGAATGTATAGGTAATGAGCTGCTATGTATCGACTGGCTTTCACTTCCCATAGCTGTGAGTTAGAGGACTTAACATTACCCCCCTCGCCCCCCCCTCGCCCCCACAGCTTTCTTCACATTTGTGTTGTTTTGATAAATGGATACCATAGAACTGGGTGAAGTGTGATCCCAGAGCATATTGAATCATATTCATACATGCAAGTGCCTCTGTATAATGGCTTTTTGTTGTTTTTGAAGTGATTTTGTTAAACTGCTGTAATCGTAGATTGGAGGTTTCTAGCTTAGTTTATATTCTCTTTATTTACTTTGGTGAACTTGTGGGGTTTTGTGTGTGCATCGTATAGCATCAGTATTTTCCTCATCAAATAATGTTTGGTTACGGTAATTGTGTTGTACTTAAGGTTTTATTCTGTCTGAAGACATAGCTTTTTTTTTTGTATTTTTGTTCTTGTTATTGAGCTGTATTTACAACAGTTTTGTACCGTTCATCTAGTGCCTTCTTCCACCCACTGGTTCCCGATTTGCGTCTTTGCATCCATTTGACAGAAGCGGTGCTTTGGGGACCGGCAGGTTGTGTTCTCTCTCTCTCTCTCTCTCTCTCTCTCTGGGTTTGACCCGTGTTATTAATCCCGTTATTCACCACTCAACCCAAAGTCCTTTTTTTTTTTTCTTGTTTTGCGAACCAGGACGTTCCAAAACAAGTGGCGCGTCTTCTACATAATCCTAAGAAAGTATAAGTCAGGGAAAGTTTGTTCCAGCGCCAGAACCACACCAATGACGCCATGCAGTACTAAACTCACAGGACCTATCTTTATTATACACACAGATGCAAAGCTTTACTCACATGCTGTGAATGTATTGTGTTGGGACTGTTAGTTCTTGTAGACGTGACGTAGTCTAGTTTGATGTCTCTGTGGCGGCCACGTTGCTCTCTCGGAGGGCTCCTCCTGAATCTCTAGTGTTTCGTGTACGCCGCTGTCTGCCATTGCTCGGGGTTTATCTTGTGTTTTCTGTTTTAAAGCGGCAGGCTTTAGTGATCGAAGTTGGGCTTTCTTTAAATAACGTGCGTGTTTTGAGTGGCTTTAGTCAAGGTGTGTGCTTGTCGAGGATGCAACCGTGTCTGTCGAACCCTGATGTAGGAGAACGGATTGGTCCGCTGCACTAGAGTGTGCACGTCAATATCAACGACTAGAACGTAGTCTGATGTTGGACTGGATGGGGGGGCAGTGGCTCCGGCGTGTTCCCTCTGTAGTCGATCGACCCAACTGGGGAGCAGATTCTGTTAGCGGCACTTGTTTTGACGTATGCCCGTCAGGTGTTGGATTTTAGTTTGTTATGGTGTTTTTTTTTTTTGTTTAGTATCGTTGTACCAACCAGCACATCAGAGACGTGCACGGCCACACCAATGCGGGGGTCGTGATGCACGGCTCTGAAATCCCCCCCCCCCCCCACCACCTCTTTGGACTGATTGCTCAGGATCACTCCGGAAACGACCCTCCCCCCCCCCCCCCTACCGCCCCCTCGGCCTCTCGCTGAGAGTTGAATCATCATCACTGTCGGGTCAGATTGCCCCTAAATGGATCATGGAGCTAAATCCAAGCACAGCACATTGTGTCCCGTAGCTTCACACTCTGCATAACCACAGCGTCGGACAGCTCCGGTGTGTGGGTACACAGATCCAGTCGAGTTGATTGAGTGCCTTTTTTTTTAAAAGAAAATTAAAATATTAAAGAAATCGACAAAATGGGCAATATCTTCATCTCCCTGATTCATGGGATATCCGTTCTAGCATATGGCAAAACCAAAAGAGCCAGTGGGCTAAATGGGATTGAAGTCATTTGAAAACAAGAGATTAGGTTAGAGTTGGCTTTATTTAACAGTGACAGGATCCAAAATAGTCTGCAGGCTTGCTGTTTCTGGGTTCTATGCTTTTACTAATGACGTTTCATTGGGCACTGGGCAATTGTATGTTATTTGATCCTTATGACACTCAAGTAGAAGTTTGTAATTAATGGGTTAAAGTTTTGTATACTCAATTCATAAGTATGTAGATGTGATTTCTTAATTTAATTTTGAACTGTTACTGCTTACAAATGTGTGTGTGTGTGTGTGTGTGTATAGATTGTGTGGCTTTATGATTTTACCGTTTTGATTTTAATTTTTAATTTTAATGCTACACTAGTTTGACATGTAGCAACTGCACTGTGCAATATACAACATGACTGGGAAAATAATTGTTTGGATGTATTTGTGTGTTACTAGTGTTTGGTCGTTTTCTTCTCTCCACCTGACTCTCTAGTGAGTTTCAGTGTGACCTGGCCTTATGTACTTTGTCACAACAAGCGGGTCCTTCTAAGTGACTCTTAAGGGTGATTGTCAAAAAAATGAGTATATGGTGTATGATGTCAAGATTCACTTTGAATTAAAAAAAAACATATTTTGCTTCAGTTGATATTGTCTGCTTGTTTTTGTTATCATGAGATTGATCTGAACAGAGGAAATTATCTTTATTTGTATAATACTCAAGTCAACCAATGGCTGAGGGTTAGGGTTAAAAATAGTACACATTCTTTGATCGTATGGAGTAAGTAATGGCTTGAATATTTGCGTCTATAAATTAACTTTTTGTTCCCAGAATAAATCCATTGAAGGATTCAAATCTCACTTTTGTTTTGAGATGATCCAGCTGCCTTCATCCACCACCAGGGGTCGCATGTTTTCCACAAGGACTCGATTTGCCAAAGAAATGTTCTGGGCAGTCCTTGCTGGCGTCATCATCAGTGGCTTAATATTTGTATTCTAATGGCACCACGGGTTATGCGGAAGGGTAAATAACCAGAGAGGACACGGCCCAGATGTAAGAATGATGAAGCCGTTGGACTAGGGTCGGAACAAATCGGAATAATTAACCAACGTGACGCTGCTGCTGCTGTTGAAGGCAATACACACGCACTGCCCGTATGCTCGATGTGTGTTCAACGATGAAGAGCGCTTTCCAGCCGCATTAGGGGTGCAAACAGGATTCACACAATCTGTCTTTCATGTACTCTGGTCTCCTTTAACAAGCTCATGGGGAGATCCTAGATTCTCCATACTTGGGAGCAGGTTGATCCAATGCATTTCACAAGAGCAACACCGTTGAAGAATTTCGATTCGGAATTAACTGGTTGAGCCATGTTTAGGCAGAGCATTAACAAAGCCGTTTCGGGGTTCGGAGGCTTGACGGAATGGCCCGATTTTGGGATGCTGTTACCGGTTTGCTTGGCGACAAACGGAAAAAAGCCACTGGCGACGAATGGCACGCTGGCCAGGTGTTCTCTGACCGTGTGGACCCTGGTGCTGCTGCTGCTGCACTGCTCCCTAGCTGCCGAAGGTAAGGCTCCATAGTGACCAAACTCTACCCCGATGTGTGCTGCCGTCTCCATACTGCAAGGTTAGCCGTATTGGTATATCATAATAACAATAATATATCAACAGATTACCTAGCCTGGCTTCTCTCCTGTGCAGCGCGCACTCTGCCCCCGTGATCTACTCGACTATAACGTTTGGCGTGTGTAAATAACCAAGCCCATCATTTCGGAAACTGTAGCTATCATTGGTGTAGATTTAAGTTCACCTCATTGTAACTTCTCATGCTTTTGTAGTTTCTGTCTTTTTTTATTTCATCTTGTTCATTAAAAAAAACTATTATAATAACACAAAATACACACAGGTCTATGCATTTCGCCGTGCGGTGACTCGCGCCGTGCGACGCGCACGTTTCGGCGCCGTGCGTTTTGGTGGTGGGAACCCGGTGTCCGCGCGACTGTCGAGCTGCCCCTCCAGACCCGATAGAGTGGCGCATACCGCCGAGGTCACTCACCTTGGATTGTAGGTCTACAGGGAAGACGTTTCATATTCAATATCAACGAATTATTTATGTTGCCAAACAGCCAGCCAGCCAGCCAGCCATCTAGCCACGGGCACGACGAAAATAGAATCGCGTCCTCACAGTTGTCATTGTGTGAGATGGGCTTCATTACTTCAACCTAGACCCGTCAGGGAAACTAAACCTCTGCTGAGTACAAGACCATACAAAACCATCACAACAACACCTCCAGCAATAACCGCAATTGTACTAATATTACATTACTACTATAAACCATCATTTTAATAATATCCTTTGGGGGAAAAATGGACTTGTTCATTGGTAAAATAGTATTTTAAATAATGCATTCGGCTCAGTGCAATCTGAACCTCCTCACGGTATTAGAACTGATCTCAGGCCTGTCTCTGAGCCCTGACAACAACACCACAGAGACTCCAGCTCTCATCACGCCTCAGTTTTGGCATAACCCCCGGTCATAAAAAGATTAGATGCAATTGCTTTATTCCCATCAGACAGACGTCTGCTGCTTTTTGGGGCCGAGATGTATTTTACCTCCGAGTCTGCCTTCGGATTGAAACTCGTTAAATATAAGGAGGTGTTTGAAACACATAATTTATGATGATTCACTTCAGTATTTATTATATTTGGTTAAAGATAGTTATGTTCATAGCATATAGCTATGTCTGAGAACAACATGATAAACATAACACTGGAGTTTGTATTCACACTGATTACGTCTCAGCACTGAACTAGATAACTACAAAGGACTGCGATAATGAAGAACGTTATTCGGTTGCGAGGATCCTTGAAAGACGTGCAGCCTTGCAGATGTTTCCGTGGCATCAAACAGCCAACCAGAGCGGCGGCGAGATCCTGAGGCGGGCTGCGGATGGTAAACAGCTGGACGCAGACTCCTTCCCTCCTAATTAGGCCGACTAGTTGTTGTCCTGCTTCACTCTTTTGTTCCTTAATGACTGGGCTTGCCCGCCTGGTTGCTGATGCAGTGACCGCCCTGCTTGCTGACTGGCTGACTGCCGCAGTGGTTAACTGGTCTCGCTAGGACAGTGACATTATGCAAGTCACTGTCCGAACTTCCCTCGCATCTGAAGTCAGGTACCAGTGGTACCTGCCTAGTCCACCCACAATGCACTGCTGCAGTTCAAGGAGAGGATTCATAACATGTTTGCCAAATTGACCATAATCAACACAAATGGTTGAATGTTCCACTCTTATGTATCACAATAACCGTGTTCACTATCGGCAGGTTTTCCTGCACTGGATATGTGTGCGTATGTCCGCTTTCTATAGCAGATAAAACAAGTAGAGGGTCGGTCTTAAACATCTTGAAGAGCCATGTTTCTTCTCGGCTCTCTTCACCATTCATAAAAGAGTTCTGTGGTCTAGTGGCTTGAGGGTGATAGTTCAGTACACACACATGTGTGGGTTGTGCTGCACGTTGTGTGTGTGTGTGTGTGTGTGTGTGGATATAACTGCACATGTTTCAGTGAAGTGTGTTATTTAAAAGATACTCCGCATTTCTCACCCATTAGCCGTATCCTACTGGATGGGCTGTTACCATGGGAACCCTTCTGCAGCCAGCGCTGTTTCTTGTCTTTGCCTTTTTGTTCTTGCCAATCATGTGTTAAAATAGCCCGGGAAAAAGAGTGGGGTCAGAGTCGCTTGCTTGATAATCAGTGTCAGACGCTGGCCCCGTGGCACCGTGGGTCGGATGGGCGTCTGTGGCGCTGGCTCGGGGCCAACGGGAGCCTCCTCTTTCTGTCGGGGTTTGGACGCGGCGCAGATCCACCGCGTTAGCCGCTGCTTATGGCTAATGAATGAATAATAATAATAATAATAATAATACATTTAATTTAGAGGCGCCTTTCAAAACACCCAAGGTCACCTTACAGAGCATATATTCATCATACATTTTTAAAA
The DNA here is from genome assembly GCF_026213295.1 of Gadus chalcogrammus. Lineage (NCBI taxonomy): Eukaryota > Metazoa > Chordata > Actinopteri > Gadiformes > Gadidae > Gadus > Gadus chalcogrammus. Next base: position 2,717,980 of record NC_079420.1, read on the forward strand.
AAAAAACAAGACATTGTGGAAAAAATAAATAAATAAATAAATAAGTAAACATAAGCAATAAGAAATAAATAAAACAAAAACAAGACAAAACAAAACAAAAAAAACAATCAAAACAGTGATCAGTTAGACGTTGTGTGCGAGTTTGAACAGGTGAGTTCAATGAATGAATGGTGTTCCGAATTCCTCACTATTAAATATATTATTCATAAGCATGGGACAAGAATGAATTGTGTTCTTTTCCGTCTCGCATGGCGGGTATATTTGACTGGCTTCACAATTGCTTGAAAGCGCTTACTTTCAACTTTGGTTTGTTTGCAGTGCAGTGACTTAAAGGTATGGGATTCAATTTATTTAGATTTATATGAAAGAAAAAAAATCGATCTGTGGTTGTGATAAACCTGGATGAATCCCGGGCAATAATTCCATACGTCCCAAATGAAATGATTGATTTGGCAATAAAGTTTTTCTTATCTTATCGTATTAGGCGTCCCCTACCTGTGTCTCCTTACCTACCCAGCTACCTCGGACCTCTGCCCAGGCACTCTTGGGGCATAACAAGAGTCTTCCACTAGGCATTAAGGCCCGCGAGCTGGTCATGTGTTTTGGGAGAGCGGCTTTTGAAGGAAACAGGAGGGTTGGGATTCTTTCAGTCGGATACTTTCAAAATCGAATTGAGGCCCAATCCCATTTCTACCCCTTACCCCTTCAAAACAAGGGGGAGGGGTTAGGAGAAGGGGTAAGGGGTAGAAATAGGATTGGGCCTAACTCTCCAAATTGCCTTTTTTTTTCCAAATTGCCTAGCTTTAAGCTGAAACCATGACCGATCCCTACGTAATGTAGACCGATATAGTTTACTTTTTTGTTCTATATGGAATCAAGCCCACCTGGCTCACACCAGTCACCAGCTCTTTGTTGGACAGATAAAACAATTTAACTAACAGGTTGCAAGCAAGGTCAACGGTGTGCATTGACCCCTTTGACACCTGGAATCGACGTGCCTGTTTGGCTACCGGTTTTTAATTGGATGTCTCCATAACGCATTGTAATGCCAGGTGTAAAGAAGGTCTTTGTATCAAACAGTAAGACAAAAAAAAGTACACATTTGTTCACATTTGGTGGTCTGCTAGAGGGAGGGAGACAAGAGAAGAAGTTAAAAAGACTGCTGTTCTACGGCCCCTTTTTATTCCTGGTCAAACATCGGCTCATGTTGATCCCTTGCTGATGTTGAATTCAACGTGAGTGCAAATCAAAAAAAAAAAAAAAAAAACTCTTATCCTACGTTGTAAATCTTCACACATGTGCAAGCTAATGAGAGCGAAGGGATATAAATCCTCTCTGCACAAATTGTGGTCCTCGGTGAGAGCTTGCCTGCGCTTCCACATTTCCATGGCACTCAGGGCTGACGGAGGTCGCACCGTATGGAACTCATGCAGCCTCCATCGGGCACGGAGCCGGGGACGAGAGAACGCACTGACACAACTGTTTACCCTGTGGCAGCCCGCTCCACTGAATGTTAGCCTCCAGTCAATCCTTTCTTTCCTTGTTTCTATTCTTCCGTGCTTTCCTGCTTTATTTCCTTGCTCTTTGTTGATTCATTGAATTAACCGTACCCAAAAAAAAGAAGCTATTTTTAGCTTTCGATGTGATGGTTGGCAGTGTTGCCCCGAGCTGATGGATTCTGACATCAGGCTCCTCCTGATGTTCACATATCCCAGATATCACACAGAAAACCCAATGAGTCACACTAGGGGTCTGCCCCTGTTATATACCGGGGCACAGGAAGCAGATTAAATCAGATGAAGATATGTCTACTCCTTGTGCCCTGATTACATGAAAGAGGCACTCCCATAATTAATGCTATCAGCAACACCTGTGTTTGTTTTACGATGACGCCTCCGTGTGAAAAGGATCCATTACTTAACATGCCATTAATACGCTGCAGTAGCACTTACTGGGGATGATCCCAGTCCTATTGGCTTGGCACCCTGTTTCATCTCACATGACATCTAATCAGCTGATATTGACGGTAATGCTGCCGTGTATCTTGCATGTGTGAGGAAGAGGACAGCGGGGTGGGGTGGGGGGGGGGCTCTCCGTCTCCACTGCGCATGTTTATCCGCGTGCCGTTTGGCCACTGCTCTGATTTGTGGCTCTCTGGTTGGCGGCGTCTCCCCAAACTACTCTGATCCAAGCGTAATGATGCTGTCCCCCTGGCTGTCCTATACACAGAGGGCGGAACAACCAAATAAAAACAAATGGAAGATAGTCATTTTTCTAACATAAATTCAGCCTTGGGATTGGTTGCCTAATCTTCGAATAAATAAGTGATTTGCGACGTGTTTCACCTGGTGCGAATACAGGTTGGATCGACACTGAAACTTGCGTGATAAAATCCACACGGTTCCACGGTGTAAAATAATGTTCTACCTTAATTTTCGCCATCTTCTGCTTTGCTGTGGCACAGACTAACGGTTGTATAAAACGGGTTTATGGAACTGTCCTTGTTACCATGACAATGGATTGGACTAGCCGGTCTGTTCGCCCTCACCATTATAATGGATATGATCTCACTCACAGATACACACAAACACTCACAGGCTGTAATTCTATATGTGTCTTCCGTTCTGCACACATACCTTCACAGGGAGAGAGAGAGAGAGAGAGAGAGAGAGAGAGAGAGAGAGAGAGAGAGAGAGAGAGAGAGAGAGAGAGAGAGAGAGAGAGAGAGAGAGAGAGAGAGAGAGAGAGAGAGAGAGAGAGAGAGAGAGAGAGAGAGAGAGAGAGAGAGAGAGAGGCTAAGTATTTCTTCCAGTTTGTGTATTAATTGTATTATGCATGGCGGGGTCTGATTGCTAGTCATGTGGGAAGGATGAATCACTGTGTGATAATTAGATTTTTAATCCCAATTAGCCACAGTTCATATTACCATACATCTTTGGGGGATGCTATCAGAATACACGGCTCCTCTTTGGTTTTGGATCATTTGATGTGACGTTTAGAGTCAAGTGCAAGATGTTTTTTGATTTAAGGGTGCTATTATTATTTGTATTATGACATGTTGCCTACTTGATGTGCAAGGTGTCATAAAATAACACTGAACCCAAGTTATGCAAGAGCACAAAGTGTCTGAAATATTCTTTATTTGTGCGACAAGCAGCCAATCAAAAAATGCCTGATAAATTATAGTGCTCTGAAAGACATCTTAATCAGATCAGAAGTTATCTGAGTAAAGTGACAATGCATTCCTGAAGCGAAGAAGCAGCAAGTGTTTATTTTTCTATTAATTGTTCATTAAACTACTAATACGCTTAGTTGATTATCAAAGTTATGATCGATTAGCTCACTGTTGATCGTGTAATTGACTAATTAATCAACTAATGGTGATTGATGGTGTGATCACGTTATGAAATAATCTGTTGTCATGGCCCTGGCACGTATGGTACACATTAACACAACACATAAACATCCTAAATAGGGATGTGCAATTCTTCCGATTTTGATTGTGATTTTGGTTTTTGGTTCAACGATCTCCAAAATAATATAATCGAGGAAATATTTTTTTTTTTTGCTGGATCCAGCTGGATCCATTATTAGATTATTTTCGATTTCCTCCTCGCTTGTAATTTTTTTTAAATAGATATTCCAAAGTTCTCATTTACAAAGTGTTTTCTTCTTAGAGAATTAAGGCATCATGTAAAAAAAAATAATAGTTTGAATAATCGTGATTTTAATAAGGACCAAGATAATCGTGATTATGATTTTTTTCCATAATCGAGCAGCCATAATCCTAACAATGGAAAGACTAGTGCGTCGACCTCTCCCTTAAAAAACCCCCTGCTACCCGACGAGGGAATGTACAAGAGTGCCAGCCCATGCGAGGTTGTCGGGAGAAGCCTGCAGAGACTTAATAGACACATCTAGACGCCGCAAAGATGCCGACCACCTGGGGGAGAATGAAGAAGGATGAGGAGGACCACGCGAGGAAGGACATGAAAAATTCACATGCACTCAAATGCTCACCGAGACACAGAGAGGGGGGGAGAGAGAGGGGGGAGAGAGGAGGGAGAAGGGGGAGAGAGAGGTACGTAGAGTGAGAGAAGGAGGAAGGTGTAGGAAGATGGATGCATAGGAAGAGAGGTGGAGGAGGAAGTGAGAAGTGAGACAGGTGCAGAGGGAGAGGAGGGGTGAGTAAAGAGAGAATGAGTGAGCGAGGGATGGGGGAGACGGATAGGGGGTTTTGAGTTACAGACAGAGCTGGAGATAGGGCGGGCAGCGAGAGATTGAAGGAGAGAGATCATGAGGGAAAGAGAGAGAGGGAGGGAGGGCGGGAAAGAGAGAGCAAGAGAGATTGAGGAACAGGGATTTATACGTACCCACTCCTGCCTTCCACTCACTACACACATCACTCATCTCCCAGTGGTCTACACAGTCTACACACAGTGGTCTACACACAGTCAGATGTCTACAATGTCTACACACTGCCTACACACTGCCTATATGTGTGAAGCCCCCTCTTGGTTTTGGAGTGCAGCCTTTTTTTGTTTTTGTGTCTGATCGTGTCTTCCATATAGTTTGGCACATGCGTGTGAATGTATGTGACATAACACGGCCTTAAGGACGTTTGTGCGCGTGCGTGTTTGTCTGCGCGAACGTGTGCGTGTGTGTAGTACTCCTTCACATCGTTGAGCATGTCCTTCTCCCTCCAACTGCATTCCAAAGGTCAAGGAGAACACGCATTGGGTTCGACTGGGACTGTATATGGGTGCTGTAGGTGTGCAGAAGGCCCTTTCCTTTAGGGAGCTGGCTGTGTTCCCATCCAGTCCTACAACACAGGCGGGGTCACGCTGGAACAGGGTTGTGTAACGACAGCTGAGGAATAATTATATTCTCCATCGCCCGCCTATTCTGCGGCGCTGAATTCACAGCCACAATCATCACCGCCGTTGCGCTAGTTACTATGGTTACGTGGCAGTGTGAAAAGAGAGCGTATTTCTGACCGTGAATGGACATTAAGGTGTGTGCATTTGTGTTTGGTCAATGTTACTGTGTGTCTTCTTGAAAAGTAAATCTTTCATATAAAGATTAATGCTTGTGAGGATTGTTTTAACAGTAATGAAATCACTCGGGCCACATGCTTTATGTTGTAAACATAAAGCACACCCACGCACGCACGCACGCACGCACGCACACACACACTTGTGTGTGTTCTGAATGCTGACCAGCCCCAGCTTGTTTGCTGAGGGTTATCAGTGAGCTATGACCGACCAGTGCTCCCAGCTAATAGAACCAGTGTGCGCTGGGTCTCCCAGTGAGAAAGCGTAGAACGCCAGACCCGGAACAAGGCTCTAACAACTAGGGATGCACCGAAGCTGAAACCGAATACCGAATGTGGCTTTTGCTGTTTTTCATTCATTTTGCTTTAATTTTTCACCATTGCATAAATCAAACAATTAAATGTCCTTTATAAACTTTTTTGCTTTTCAATAAAAAATAACAATTACAAATTTGATACAAACTATTTATTTAATACTGAACGTTTTCTAACATTCCAGCAAACCTTATAGCAAGACTTTAAGAACAATGTACCTTTTAAATAAATTAGTAATTAAAAAAAAAAAATCTGCCTTTTTACTCCTTCGGCCAAAACCGAAAATTATGTTTTGGGCCATTTTCGGCCGAACATTTTCGGTGGCCGAATATTCGGTGCATCCCTACTAACAACACAATTCATGTGGACATAATTCATAAAAGTTTTGAGCAGCATGTGAAGCGAAGACGTCATCCAAGGCGGTACACCTCATGACTTTCCGACCAGGATTATGAAAAGTGGTCTTACTCCATGCCGGATTGGAGGAGAGCGAGGTAGAGAGACCCCTTTCTGACGCCTGGGTTGAGTACTTTTAGACATGGCCATTTTAGGTTTTTACTGAATCATCATCTGAGGGGAAGAAGAAACCTACCGGAGATTCAGTTGTCCTACGCTGTGATGGTGCTGCTGATACTCTGGGGCCCAGGAGGGTGGAGGCTGTCCTACGCGGTGATGGTGCTGCTGATACTCTGGGGCCCAGGAGGGTGGAGGCTGTCCTACGCGGTGATGGTGCTGCTGGTACTCTAGGAGCCAGGAGGGTGGAGGCTGTCCTACGCAGTGATGGTGCTGCTGGTACTCTGGGGCCCAGGAGGGTGGAGGCTATAGCCGTGTTGGTAGCAGTGGAGGTCATCTGATATGATGAAGTTCAGATTCTGCCTCATGCTACATGCAGCAAAGGCAGCTGTTGGTTCATTGTTGCGGTTGTTGTTTTATCTCCCCAAGCAGGTAAAACATCGCCTCATGAATTATTTAGCAAATGTCCCTATTCCTGCCCGGACATATCCTCCACGAACTGCGCTTTAGTTTTTGCACCTGGTGTAACAACGTTAATGTATGCTGTTGTTAGACAGGTTCTATACTATAGTATCCTATTTCCTCCAGTGTATTCTACATATCTCTCTCAAAGGGCTGGTTACTTGTTAGAAAGCCCCCAGTAATGGGACACAGGGACGCTGAGGATCAGTGAGGACTGAAATAGCCAAACTCCTTTATAATCCACAGAGATCCGTTGAAGCGGACACATCAGCCAGACACAACCCAACCCCCCGTGAACCCTGCACGCACGTACGCACACACACACACACACACACACACACACACACACACACACACACACACACACACACACACACACACACACCACACACACACACACACACACACACACACACACACACACACACACACACACACACTCTTATCTTCATCTGTCATCAATGAGTTGCTGTGACTCAAGCAGAGCTTTGCAGCAGATAGATATCAGTGTGTGTGTGTTCATTTTGTAAATAGAATATATTCATTCTAGGAAGGTGATGTCATCATTTTTTCATCCCCTTTGTTTGACATCTAATAGGCTGGAGTGTGAGTGTGTGTGAGAGATGCTTCATGTGTGAGGGATGCTTCAATCTCCATTAAGTTTGTCGAGTTCAGTTCACCACTTGATTGCAAACAACACATTGTTTTAATTAATAGATCTCACTATTTTTTGACCCACCCACGAGGACTTCAATAGGGCATATATTTTACTGCAGAAATATTTTGTAGTTGTGTATATATATTTATACAACCACCGTTTATCTTTGTAATTCAATGACAAGGGCTACAGGTCAATAATACGCTTGATAAAGGCAAAAGAACGATAGCAGGAGTGTTTGTGCTGGATGGAAGCCCTGATGGAAGTATAAGCTGACCCAACTTAGCCCTGCTATACTGTGAAACAATAGCACGGTTCAGGTATCAGGTATTCAGGGACATCTCAGTTTCAAGTGCTCCTTGGCTTCAACGTCCCGACGGGAACGCAGATTAGCATGCAGACGAGCCGTCGCCACCGCAGTTCAGGGCGGTGCATGGCAAAGGCCGAGGGCACGCCCTCTCCCCTTGACTCACCCGACTCACCAGGGGGGGGGGGGCACGGTGTTGGGGTGGACCACTCTGACCTCCCCCATGTTGTACCGACCGTTTCATCTGCATGATCGGGGCGAACGGCCACGAGGTCGTGGTCTGCAAATGTGATGTGGTCGCCGTTGAGGTACCGTGATTCCTCCTGAGGTGTAGGCTGATGCCTGCGGGCAGCGCCATGGACTCGAAGCCAGAGGGGAGCTCGTAGCGTGGGCGGACGGGATCCACTGGGCGGATGAGGTTAACTGGTGCACTTTCATTTGCGCCCTCCAGTGGTTGGAGGGGTTAACCCGTGCAACAGGAGCATCGGCTGCAGCAGTAGTTGAAAGATGTGATGGTAGTACTGTCAGGTTCGGGGCCGAATGCAGCCTCATGCAGGGTTAGGGTTTAGATTCACACAACAAGGGCATACTAGACGGCAACATAAGATCAGGAAGCAAAAAAAGATAATTACCAGTAAGTACCAACTTACTACATAACCAGATCTCTCCTTATTTCTAATCACATGAGAAGTTTCAGAGCTCATACTTTGTCATGCATAGAAAAAACATTTTAAAATCCTATGAAACGCACGCAACCTTGAATGAAGGTAGTCGGTAGCTTTAAAGAATATTTCACATGCAGCGACAGGACCGTCCGTTGTGGAGTCGATGCATAAATGATGCTCTGTGTCCACGGGCAAGCTGTAACTGTGTAGAACTGTAGTTATAAAGTCACTGTGCACAACTTATATACCTATACATTAGGGATGCTCGATAATGGGAAAAATCATCATCACATTATTTTGGTCAATATTGAAAACACAATTATTCAAACGATTATTTTTGAGTTTGAAACATGTTGTATTTATTCAGCATGTCTCCCAAAACAACGTTGTAACTGAACCTTGAAATTTCGCCTTGAAGAAGTACACAAAATGGTCAAAAAGAAAATGTTCCAATCTCAAATAATATAAAGATATGTATCCAGCTGTTCTGCCCTTTCTATAAAACATTAAAAAAAAACCTCAATTATGTTAATTTTGTGATTGTTTGACGCTAAAATCGAAATCCCGTGTTTTCTTTCTTGTTTTTCTTTTGGTATGTAATTGCCACTTCAATGGGCCAGAAAATAATGTTCGCTCTATTTTAGACTTTCTTTTCTTTCAAACTATTAAACTAGTAACTCTATTCAACATTATTATTATGAAAATATTATGAACCAAAGATATGTCCAGTAAGTGACTTCTTAATCTTGGCAGGGTTCAATATTCTTGTCGTTCTATTTACATCAGCACTTCCTACATTATTGATTGAGAGCTGTCAGGTATAAAGCAGAGAGCAGCAGTTGTAGGAGTAATGGCCCGTGTAATAGATTTATCAATTTCATATCATATTAGTCACGGTACAAGAGACATTGGTAACTTGATATGCCACCGTCTTTATATGGACAAACAAAGGATCAATACAGAATGAATGAAAAAACATGTAATAAAGAAATAGGTTCACTCTTCCACGGACTAGTTTGGGATTAGCTATTAGACAATTGTTAAGGTCAGGAGCCGCACATTCTGAAATAAATTAAGCCAAATCATATAATCTGTTCTCATATTCCAACCAAATCAGCTCCCACTCCTCTATCTGCACTTCTCTTCCTTTTCTGTCAGATCAATAACCCATTCGATTCGCTAGGTAAAATAAACATACCAACAAATCAACCCTGAAAGTGGCCATGTTCATTCAGCGTGCAGGCTGCTCAGTCTACACCGAGCTGAAACATGTTCATTCAGTGTGCAGGGCTCTCAGTCTAGAGGAGCATCTGAGGCAGGTTGGTGTTGTTATTATGATTAACCCAGGCTAACTGAGATCCAGCGACCCATCAAACAGAAGGCCCCGTGGAATAGGTCTGCATGTTGCATCACAGCTAAAGGCTCTAGGGATTGGACTGTGTGGCTCTAGCGCATGCCACGTATTGTGAACTAAAGTCTCAACCCAACGACGAGATGATTCACCCATTAGGGATTGAATAGAGTGTATATATGATGCATATGTAGAGTCACGTCACACTAGGGTTAGAGAAATAGCCAATTGGTCTAAAGGGAAGATAAAAAGAATGACACGTAACCATAGGGAAACCAATCAATGTAGGAATAAAAACACGACCAACTGCATTGATGGAATCAGTCCAAATACAGAAATTCATGCAGGGCACTTTTCTACACGAGACGTCCAATGACCAATCTTTATTCCATTTACAATGGAAATGGCCAGTTGGTTTCCGAATTGCCTTCAATTTTCCGATTCTATTAGGTGAAGCTCTGGGTCTTGTTGCTGAAAATTGACGTTTGCGGCCCTGTTTGCATCTTTTATGCATTGAAAATGGAACACAGTAGGGCATGAATACAAACTAAGTCATTTAGGATAGACATTTCAGCCAAACTGCATTGAAATGTGCTTTAAAAACGACCTCCCTAATATCATTGAAACATACCCTACTTACTCGGGCAGTTATTTTGATCTTGCAGGTTTCATTTTTTGATGAAAACCTCATTTCCCTCTTATTCTGTTTCTGCGTCTGACCTTTGGTACTGGCTAATCCTCCCAAGTCCTCTGCAATATTATTATTCTGACCGCATTTTTCCATTTATCCATAAGCCATCGCCACAATATGATGTGTTAAGCCTTTATATACCCGTTCATCTCCCTCGCTGCTAAATAATGCTCTAATCGTAATCCGTCTAACGCAAACAGCTCTTGTCTGATTATGAGATTTAATGTTCTGTAAACATTTCAGGCTGCTTGCTTTTTCCCCGATTCTGGTTGAAAGCCAAACTATTTCCCTCTAATTAATTGCAGCTCCATTCTATGTCAAATTTACACAGCATTTGTCAAAGTTCAAGCGAACGTTTGAGCGAGGTAAGAAACACTGGATGCCCAGCCAAATGCCCCGTCTTTTTCTCTCGCTGTCTCTCTTTCCCTCTCGCGTTGCATTGACCAATAGAGGATCGGAAGGCCACTGCCAAGCTTTTTCCTTTTTTTCGTTCGGGAGCTCTTGTCAACGCAGACTTAAAAAACGGAGGGTTTGGACTTCTTCCCATAGAGATGTAATACCCAATACTCTTCATCATCTCTGTTACCTATCCATCACCAGTAATGCGTTTCACTACTGGTCGTGTTCGCAGCGAACTGGATTGATGTCAAGCTGAGCGTAGAGCCGCAAAACCCTGCTTTATTTACGTACCGCTTCTATTTCGGTCGACGTCTTGCTGTGATTGCATTTTAAACGGACTAGTTTGTCCCTTATGCAACCGCTGAAGCCAAAGACATTTATTATCCACACAAAACCAGCAAAGCTCTAATTCATATTGAAACACACACATAAATGCATTGGAAATACAGGAGAATTTATCATGGGAAATTATTAACGACTTCTGGGCATTATTTGATCCTACAAAATAATGTATTCCAATACAAATAATAACGTGCAACTAGCTACAATTGAACTTTGGCTTCATCAAAAGCTCATTTAGGTTGGGTATGAAAGCTGGATGATTGTAACTGGCCTAGTGCTGCACTTCACTGTAGCAGACACAATACTGTCTACTGACACTGAACACATACTCTGCTATGGAAATTGGTTAATAATAGTACAAAAAGGCTGCTGAATACACAGCAATGTGCACCATCCTCGAACACTGGCCCGTCCGATTCTGGTTAAGACTTTAAGGTTGGTTTTATTAGACAGCATTAAAGGATTCAAACAAAGTATTGAAATTTAGAAACACACATTTCTATTTATTTTACATCCCTTTTGGATGCTCCCATGATCTGTTTATATTAACAATGAGGGCTGGTTTGCATTTTTGTTGACGTATGAAAAATTTGATCTGTTCTACTTGTCTCTTAGCATCTATGGTTGATCCTTGACCAATCCGATCGACTCTTAATCCCATATCCCATCTATTCGTCCATCCGTCTGTCCAATGTCCATCCATCCAGCGTCAATCCATCCATGTCTGCATCTATTCATCCATCTATCCCTATATACACTCTCCATCCGTCCGTCCGTCCGTCTGTTCGTCCGTCCGTCCGTCCATCCGTCCATCCGTCCATCCATCCATCAATCCATCCATCCATCCATCAGGGCTGTATCTCCGTCCTATTCGATACATATCTGCTGTCCACGCCTCCACCAACAGATGGAGGCTATGAATAGTTCCAGGAAATGGTAACCCGGAGTTGGAAGGCCTCTCTCTGTTGGACAAACGTACCCCCCCCCCCCCCCCCACCGAGTCTGGGAGCTCAGTAGATCAGCGCTGGGCCAGAGCCCAGTGCTCCCACTCGCTCTTCATTCAATCTCCAACGCTTCTGTTAGCCATATTTGTTAATATGCTCGGGATCAACGGTTGACAACGGTGAAGAAAGGCGTCGGCTTGTGTTGTTGATCCCTTCTCTGATCCACGGTGCGGTAGTGTAGCCGAACGGCACCTGTTCTGTAGTACATCGTTAGGGTGGTGTCTCTGTCTCACTCTCTGTCTCACTCTCTGTCTCACTCTCTGTCTCACTCTCTGTCTCACTCTCTGTCTCACTCTCTGTCGCACTCTCTGTCTCACTCTCTGTCTCACTCTCTGTCCCACTCTCTGTCTCATTATCTGTCTCACTCTCTGTCTCACTCTCTGTCTCACTCTCTGTCCCACTCTCTGTCTCATTCTCTGTCTCACTCTCTGTCTCACTCTCTGTCTCACTCTCTGCCTATCCAAAGGGCCTTTTAATCAGATTTGATACGATGTGTAAAGCCCCGGAATAACTAGAAATCTGAAAATAATTGGTGAAATTTGGCTTTTCATTACAAAAGAAGATGAATTCAGTCGTTGTAGTTAACAGCCCCCTCACCCCCCCCCCACATCCCCCCCCCCCGTCCCCACCCCAAGCCTTGTTGGCATGGTGACCGCTTGGCCGAGATCCCTCCTCCCTGGACTCCTTGTCCACCTGTCTCGCTCACTGACAGGAAGTGTGTGTGTGTGTGTGTGTGTGTGTGTGTGTGTGTGTGTGTGTGTGTGTGTGTGTGTGTGTGTGTGTGTGTGTGTGTGTGTGTGTGTGTGTGTGTGTGTGTGTGTGTGTGTGAACTCCCACTGGCCCGGTCGTAGCGCTGCCTGAGGTGCAGCAGAAGTAGATACTGTGAGTTGAGCGGCGGTCGTTGATCACCTCCTGGAGCTCTGAACGAACCCTAACCCTTAACGAACACCCCTCTACTGGCGTTCATGGATCCACCACCCCTCTACTGGCGTTCATGGATCCACCACCCCTCTACTGGTGTTCCTGGATCCACCACCCCTCTACTGGTGTTCCTGGATCCACCACCCCTCTACTGGTGTTCATGGATCCACCACCCCTCTACTGGCGTTCATGGATCCACCACCCCTCTACTGGCGTTCATGGATCCACCACCCCTCTACTGGTGTTCATGGATCCTGGGAAGCGCCTCGTCGGGAGGTGTCAGGGAGTGTTTATGTGTTGGGCTCAGGGGTCCTCCTGGCACCAGCTTCCTCGCAGTCGCCGTGCCAGCTGGCAGGAGCCCCCCCCCCCCCCTCTCCAACCCCCCCTCCGAGAGCTGGGCGCTACTCAAGCCCTTCAACCTGCTCTCTGCTACTTGTGTGGCGCGGCGGCACTCATCCTGATTCACTATCTGCTTGTGAGCTGAATGTTCTCGCACTCCAAATTAGCTCCATGATACGGTTTGGGGTAAACAATAATAATGTTGAATGGTGTCCTGTTCTGATTCATGTGGGTCTGTTTTCAACACAGCTCATCCACTTCTATCCACCTGTATCTCTCTCTCTCTCTCTCTCTCTCTCTCTCTCTCTCTCTCTCTCTCTCTCTCTCTCTCTCTCTCTCTCTCTCTGTCTCTCTGTCTCTCTGTCTCTCTGTCCGTTTGTCTCTCTGTTTCTATCGCTCGTCCATCAATCCATCTTCTGTCCATCCCTTAGTTCTCCTGTATCTTTCCCTCCACCCAGTGGTCTGCCCGTCCTGGCTCCCAGTGGAAGGCTGGTTCTCCCAGTGGAGGGCTGGTTCTCCCAGTAGAGGGTTGGTTTCTCCCAGTAGAGGGTTGGTTTCTCCCAGTAGAGGGTTGGTTCTCCCAGTAGAGGGTTGGTTCTCCCAGTGGAGGGCTGGTTCTCCCAGTAGAGGGTTGGTTTCTCCCAGTAGAGGGTTGGTTCTCCCAGTAGAGGGTTGGTTCTCCCAGTAGAGGGCTGGTTCTCCCAGTAGAGGGTTGGTTCTCCCAGTGGAGGGTTGGTTCTCCCAGTAGAGGGCTGGTTCTCCCAGTAGAGGGTTGGTTCTCCCAGTAGAGGGCTGGTTCTCCCAGTAGAGGGTTGGTTCTCCCAGTAGAGGGCTGGTTCTCCCAGTAGAGGGTTGGTTCTCCCAGTGGAGGGCTGGTTCTCCCAGTAGAGGGTTGGTTCTCCCAGTATAGGGCTGGTTCTCCCAGTAGAGGGCTGGTTCTCCCAGTAGAGGGTTGGTTCTCCCAGTAGAGGGTTGGTTCTCCCAGTAGAGGGTCCATCCATCCATCTCCCCCCACATAAAAACAAAGATGATAATAGTTGCACTATTATCCACTGAATAATTCAATGAGTTAGCATCAGTGTGGTAGGAAGCAGAGTTGTACTTGAACACTGCGTTGAAGTGGACTCTGAGGCGCTGGAGTGGAAGTGAGCCTGAAGAAAGGGTCTTCTGGAGTGATTTACTCCAAGGCTGATTTGTGAGACTCGCGGCGACCCGTAGCGTCTGTCCGACGTCAGATAAACAACCTGCTGGCACTGGGAGCCTTCCCAGCAGTGCGGATGATTAAAGCTGATTGATTAAAGAAAAGGTTGTGGGGCAGTTTCGTTCAGGCGACCGTGAGTGTGTGTGTGTGAAGAGAAACCATTAATATGCGACCGTTAATATGATGACAGTTATGGGGACTATAAAAATCCATTTGACTCAGAACAATGTGTACATCATCCCAGGCCCATAGCATGGTTTAACCTTCCACTCAAAAGGTCACTCTCTCACGACATTATTGAATTCCTCTTGACATGGTGCGTGTGTGTGTGTGTGTGTGTGTGTGTGTGTGTGTGTGTGTGTGTGTGTGTGTGTGTGTGTGTGTGTGTGTGTGTGTGTGTGTGTGTGTGTGTGTGTGTGTGTGTGTGCTGTGATTTGAAGCTCCAGCAGTGGATGTGTGAACGTATTAAAGTGAAAGGGATGAAACTTTCATGTGACATGCTGCACTGATTTCCCTTTCTTTTCCTCGTCGCACGCTGAATGGCTCAACCATCCGCCGTATTATTTATTCAACGGCGTAACAGGAAGGAGGGAAAGCGGGCTGTTTTGGTTTTGAGGATTGTCAGATGGAAAGAGAGATAGGAAAAGATAGTTCGAGAGGTGTTATTAGTGGATCTTAGTGCTGGCGTTGGCACCATGAATAGCTGATGGATCCATGAATAGAAGACTAG
>NC_079420.1:2735430-2737930 GCF_026213295.1 Gadus chalcogrammus
CTGTCTGTCTCTCTCTCAGTGGCCAAACCCTCAGACAGTCTGGGAGCCTCCAGGGAGATTGAACCCGGTCCTGCAGATGCTACTGGAGGAGCGGGTTCCAACGCCCGGGCCGAAGCCGGCACGGAGGAGTGGAAGCCGGGTGTCGGCGCGGGGGCCGTCACGCCGGCCCGGCCCAGGGAACCAGCCGCCCTCTCCCCCCGGGGCCACGCCCCGCCCCGGGGGGAGAGGGGTCCGGAGGGGAGGGCTGCCTTCATGCTGGTGGACCCCCTCGCGGGGCCGCTGTCGGCCGGGGGCCTGCCGCTGGGACTGCTGTCTAAAGCCGCCTGGGCCAGAAGCTCCTCGTCGATGCCCTCCAAGACGCCCAAGCCCAAGGCCGCGTCCCAGCCTTCGTCCTCCGCCGCGGCGCGCGCCGCCAGCCGGGAGAACCAAACGGCCGCCACGCAAACGCTGTCCCCGGGCGCCAGCAGCGCCAACCTGTCCAGCAGCAACCCCAGCTCCGACGCGGGTAACCTCTTTCATTCCTCGCAGCACTTAAATAAAAAAACTAGTGCTGTCGGTTAAACGCGTTATTAACGGCGTTAACGCAAACCAATTTTAACAGCGTTAATTATTATTATTATTTATTTTTTTCTTTGGCTCAAAACAAAGAAGCAGTAGCCTGACTGCTATGTTCAAGGCAGTATGTTTGTATGTTCATCGTTTGATTGCACTATAGGCTTTTTTTTTTGTATCGTCCTGTTTTGATCAGTATATGCCAATGTTGTTATCAATAAAAAAACATTTGCACAAGGCAAGCCGATGCACTTCTCCATGTTGATAAGAGCATTAAAATGAGAAAAATTAATGGCACAAAGATATCAAGGGATATTTAGCATAGAAAAAATCATGAGTTAACTATGGCATTAATGCGATTAATCGCGATTAAATATTTTAATCGCTTGACAGCACTAAAAAAAACAGTTCACATTCGGACGATGTTCTGCTAGGATATCCGACGTAGCTCATTGGTTGTGTAATCCTATTTATTTAAGCGTTTTCCTGAATATGTTTGGTAAACTGATATATTTTTTTAAATGTCGCTGGCTCCGCCTCTTCCAGAGGAGCCAATGAGCAGCCTCCCCGCCTGGGACCTGCCCACCATCCCGGAGTCTCTGCTGTCCAACCTCGGCGACAACGACATCACGCTGCCCGACAACATCACCAGCCCCTTCTCCACCCACCAGTGGAACACCACCGCCGCCGGGCGCCCTGGGAACAGCTCCAAGCAGAGCCCCACCTCCCCCACCCCCACCTCCTCCACCCCCACCACCTCCCCCACCACCCCCACCTCCTCCACCTCCACCTCCACCTCCAGGATGCACCTGACTCCGCCTCTCGCTGTCACCACCACGGCCGCACCACCGCCTCCCTCCACCGGGGGCACCACCCTGCGGGCCCCGCTGGCGTCCCCCACGGCCCCGGGGCCCCGGCACACGGGGGCCGCCGGCAGCCGCCAGCCGACCTCGGTAACCGCGGCGACGCCTCCTCCTCTGACGACGCCCCCACCCGCTGCGAACGGGTCACGGGGCGCCGTGGCGGGAACGGGCGGGCCGGCCCCGACGTCTGCCCCCCCCGCCGCCGTGAGCACGCAGCGGGCCCCCGCCGGCCCCCCTGCCTCGGAGGAGGCCCCCCCCGCCGGACCGGCAGCCTCCCCGACCAGCCCCGTTACCGTGACGACCACCACGGCCGCCATGGCGACCTCCCCCCCAACCACCACCGCCGCTACAACCACCACCACGCCTCCAACCACCACTGCTCCCCCCCCCACCACCACCGCCACCCCCACCACTACCACCGCCGCCCCCACCACCACCACCACCACCGCCCCCACCACCACCACCACCACCGCCCCCACCACCACCACCACCGCCGCCACAACGACCACACCTGCGCCAACGACGACCAGTACGACCACCACCACCACCGCCGCTGCTACGACCAGCACCACCAGCAGAACCACCACCACCGCAAAGACACGCACCACCGCCGCCGCCGCCGCCGCCGCCGCCGTCCCGGAGCGGACCACGCCGGCTCTGCCCACCACCACGGAGCCTCCGCCCAGCTCCACCTCCGAGGAAGGGGCGCTGCCCTGCAACATCACCGAGAAGTACTGGCTCAAAACGGGTGGGTGTGGGTGGAACGCCTCGGATCAGGTTGTTGGGACGCACCGAGTGCAATGTGCTTTGGTTGGGGAAGATACTCACTTTATTTCTGTCTTTTTGTGTGTCTCTCTCACTCTCTCTGTCTCCCTCTCTGTCTCCCTCTCTGTCTGTCTGTCTGTCTGTCTCTCGCTCTCACGCTCTCTCGCTCTCTCTCCCTCCGTCTCTCTCTCTCTCTCTCTCTCTCTCTCTCTCTCTCTCTCTCTCTCTCTCTCTCTCTCTCTCTCTCTCTCTCTCTCTCTCTCTCTCTCTCTCTCCCCCTCCCCCTCCCTCCCTCCCTTCCCTCCCTCCCTCCCTCCCTC
>NC_079420.1:2742930-2747930 GCF_026213295.1 Gadus chalcogrammus
GCCCGTCGGAAACAAAGGGAGCGTATCACGGTGTAAACCGATTACCGTGGCGATGTTTGACTCTCGTGTGCAGGTTGGATCACCTGGGACAATAGACACCGTCAGGCATAATTCGACCACATAGAAATCAACGGCCAGGTTTATAAATGAATAGGTTGCTAAAACCACAGGTCATTAAGGTGTTTAAATATCCAACTAGTCCTGTGGCAGTTGGACGCTGCTGTTGCTGCCAGGGCTTTGGAGCTTTCCCGTCGCTTTCTGTTTGATCGACGGTGGTTTGATTGCTCTGAGCTGTTGCCAACACTGTTGCGAACCGGCTAGGAGTTGTACCGATTGGGCCGATCGATGTTCTCTTTCTGGTTGTTGAGAGAGTGCCGTCAAGGCTAGAGTCTGTGGAGAGACTGGAAATATCTCAGCTGATGATGAAACAAGATAACGACAACGGCAACAAATCAGAGCGATGATGGAAATAGTTACAAATGATAATACAATTTAACTCACTAGGTGATGATGAACCAGACATTTCTCCAAACGTTTGTCTAGTAGCTTCCACGGTGTCTGCTGCCGCCTCCGGCTGATGTTCTAAGCCTGTGTCCGTCCCCCTTGTCCCCCCGCGCAGTGCTGCGCTTCATCGGCCCCACGGACAACGTCTACTCCTGCAGCTTCGTGCAGATGCTGGAGCAGCGGCTGGAGAACGCCTTCGACGAGGCCCAGGACAAAGTGCTGGAGACCTACAGCCGGCTCACCGTGGAGGTACGCCCCGTCCTGCCGGCCCTCCTCACACCTCATCTGTCCTCCCTGCTGTCTGGGCTGCTTAGGCCCCGTTCACACGAAGCCGATGTCATGGCGAAACCGCAAAGGTCTTGTACGGTTCGGCCTTCCGTACACACGAAGCCGGCGAATCTGCTGACCGAAACCGCAAACTTCTGAAACCACCCTCGGAGGTGGTTTCAAATCTACCCGGTTTCGTTTTGGATTCGTGTGTACGCCTGAAACCGACTGAAACCGCAAACCATGACGTCATCGCCCCACCCCTCGACCTCCTAGCCAATGGCTCTTAAGCCCGCGGAGTCTCAGAAATCACATGCGAGCATGCGCATAAGGGCAGCCTTTATGCGCATGCTCGCCTCTTCTTCTTATTTCATTTCTTCTGGATTTCTGTACCAGAAGCAGCGCCCCTTATGGGCCTGGAATGTGTACTACAGCGTTTCTACAGATCTACCCGGTTTCGCTTGGCTTCGTCTTTACGGAGATACTTCGAAACCGGATAGATCGAAACCGTAACGGTTTCGCCCGTTTCGGCTTCGTGTGAACGGGGCCTTAATATCAGAGGGTTATTAGCAGGGGGGGGGGGGGTTAGTACTGACCTTGAGGGATAAAGTGTAATGACGTTCCCAGCCGTTTCTCCTCTCATCAACGGAACGGGATGCTCAAACTGTGAGGTCTTGGCGAGGGAGGGAGAGACCCACGCCTCTTTTAGGCGTGGGTTTAGCGGAGAGACGGGCCAGTGAGGGGACTTAGTGATAGTCAAGACCTCCACATGAATCCTCCTTGTCTTTGCTGTGGCTCCTATTGTCATTATTCTTATTCCCTGCCCCCTGGCGACTGGTGCACAGCTCATAGGGAGGAAGAAAGCCCGGAAATTGCAATAGGGAGTTCAAGGATAACGATGCAATTCATGACCCCCTATGGCCTGGATGTAAAGTGCATTAGCCATGAATGATGGGTTCGGTGGCTGTATGTGGCCAGCATTCTGGATTTGTAATCGTTCTTCCAGACTTCCTTTTGCATGCTTACTAATGCAGTGCATTGCTGCCTCATAACCTAGAGAGCCTTCCCTCCGATGTATTTATAGTAGCTTCTGTTTAGTCCGCCATGCATCCCTTTGTCTCTCTCTCTCTCTCTCTCTCTCTCTCTCTCTCTCTCTCTCTCTCTCATCTCTCTCTCTCTCTCTCTCTCTCTCTCTCTCTCTCTCTCTCTCTCTCTCTCTCTCTCTCTCTCTCTCTCTCTCTCTCTCTCTCTCTCTCTCTCTCTGTGTGTGTGTGAGACTGTCGAGGTTCCTTCATGGCTGGGGGATATATGTGTATTTATATATAATATATTTATATGTACCGCCATGCTGGTAAACTAGGTCTTGACAGGCCTGACAGACACACATATATAGGGTTCATTTATAATGAATCTCCTGAAGTATTCATGCATAGGGATAAATGCGATGAGCGTTTCTCGTATTTCATATCATCCACTTTGTTATGGTGACGCAGACGCACGGTTATCAATAAACCAACATGCGCCTGTTATTTAAATAACAAAACAAAGAACGTCTTTTGAGTATTTATGGAATTGCAGTGCCGAAATTTGTGTGCGTTCTGCCGTGGGTGTTATGCAGTGGGATGCACTTCTGTGTACACACACAAATATTTACACACACGTGCACACACACACACACAAACGGACACACGTGCATTTGTACACCCGTGTGTGTGTCTACATCTGCACAAGTCAAGCATAAACACAATTTCGGTATTACTATACAGTATTTACTCCCCTAATTTGTCTCTTTGTATATCTGTTGTCTATTTGTCTGTGTGTGTGTGCGTGTGTGTGAGTGTGTGTGGCTGTGTGTGTGTGTGTTTGCGCGTGCGTGCGTCGTGCGTGCGTGTGCGTGCGTGCGTGCGTGCGTGCGTGCGTGCGTGCGTGCGTACGTGTGCGTGTGTGTGTGTGTGCGTGTGTGTGTGTGTGTGTGTGTGTGTGTCTGTGCGCCCCTCCAGATCCAGAGTGTGTCCCAGGTCCCGGCCTCCCCCTCCGTGGCGGTGGTGTACGTGGTGCGGAACCAGGACGCCTTGCTCAACGGCACCATCTCCAGCGGCCTCCTCAACCAGCTGACCGCCGAGCTGGTGGGCTACTTCCTCTTCTACCCCCCCCTTCTCATTGCCGAGCGTAAGTAGCCCCCCACCCCCCTTGACAAAAACCCGGGATTTTGTCAACGATAAAAAATATTAACTTTTATGGTAACTTTCGACATTTAATTCCACGGTCAAAAAAAATCAATAACTGAGTTCAAGGGAGGTGGCGGTTACAGGAGACGGGTGAAGGACAGCCGATTGCGCTCCATTGATTCGCTGCTCGGGTCTCCCAGAACGGCATTAGAAATACACGAGACAGGAGGAACCAACCAAGTTACCGCTCTCTGTATTCATTTCAATTCACGAGAGGTCGGAGAAATTATCTACGCCGAGCTCTGATACTGAGTTCTATTGTGAATATATGGGTCTCACATAACACTGATATCCTTTGCCCGCCATAGAAAAGGATCACTTTTCACCATTGCTTAAAGTTAAGTATTTCTGCATTTCCACTGAATAATGAATGCTTGGACGAATAGAAAATCCTCTACAAAGGATTGGAACGGAGGGTCCAACAGCTCTATAAACTTTAACCTTTTTAAAGGTTAAGTAAACCCCCCGTTTTAGCAGGAGCCCAACAAATGTAAATAATGTGATGGGCAAAAAAAACGAAAGGTTTAGAAAAGACAAGGACATTGGGTGCCAAGGGAGAAAAAGCCAGGGTTGTGGTCAAACATTGTCCAAACCCACTTCACGTTCCTCGAGATAGGGAGCACAGCTAAATATTTGTCAAAAAGCACAAAAGAATCACCCACACTTTGTGAGACCAAAACAGCGCTGTGATTTTTTGGGGTTTACGTACCCTTTAGGAAGTGAATCCATTGACATGCTAATACTGGTGATGTTACATCACCACATGTTGACCTGCCCTTTCCGCTTGGACCGCTGCTGCTAGTTGAAGCCACGCACACAGCCCGGTGTGTTGAGGTTCATTCCAGGCCAGTCCATGATTCATGGACGTATGTATGTCAGGTCTGCAGCTTCCCACTCAAACAGCAGAGTTTCGTTTAGCAATGTTTCCCATGAATGATTATGAATACATTTGTAGGGGGTGTTTTTTATTCACAGCTGACAAGATTTTAGGTTTGAAATTAAATATATATGTGTATATATACATATATATATTAGTGCTGTCAGTTAAATGCGTTATTAACGGCGTTAACGCAAACCAATTTTAACAGCGTTACTTTTTTTATCGCGCGATGAACGTTTTTTATTTTTTTATTGTTTTTTTTTTTTAAGAAACTAGCCTGTAAGTAGCCTGAGTAGTATGTTCAAGGCAGTATGTTTGTATGTTCATCGTTTAATTGCACTATAGGCTCTTTTTTTTGTATCGTCCTGTTTTGATCAGTATATGCCAATGTTGTCATCAATAAAAAAACATTTGCACAAGGCAAGCCGATGCACTTCTCCATGTTGATAAGAGCATTAAAATGAGAAAAATTAATGGGACAAAGAAATCAAGGGATATTTAGCATAGAAAAATCGTGAGTTAACTATGACATTAATGTGATTAATCGCGATTAAATATTTTAATCGCTTGACAGCACTAATATATATATATTGTCTGCCAAAACCTAAACTGCTCTTTATTGTCCTGTTTCTGAATTCATTTTAATTTGCTTTGGATTTAAGCTGCTGCTAAAGAAAAGCAATGGTAAAATCAAAAACCGGAACCAAACTTTGTTTCATCACAGACTCATACGTTAGCTAGATGAGCTGCACTCGTCCATCCTCGACCCCACCTTTTAATGGCGCCTCCTTCCAATTTTAGAGACGAATAAAACCCAGGAGCTATAAAGCCTCCATCAGCCAAACAGTGCCCTCAGGAAATCTGTTGTCTATGTCCCCTGAACAAACTAATTTTACCCGGGTTGGATTAGATAAGAATCTATTTGTGTTCTCAATAAACCACTGAAGGGTTGGGGGGAGGGAGGGAGGGAGGGGGAGGGTAGGTGAGGGGGTAGGTGGGTGAGGACATAGCACACATAATCACCGGACCTCTACATTTGCCCGGACACCTCGGTTTTCCCCGACTCTCTCTCTCTCTGGACGCCAACCTGTTTTTTAGACCGCGCTGTGAACAGCTGGCCC
>NC_079420.1:2750430-2757930 GCF_026213295.1 Gadus chalcogrammus
AGAGACGTCGCAGAACCCGACAAAGTCGTTTGTGATTCATAATATCGTCTGGAGGCGCACACAGCTTTTGGCCGTGATAATATGTATTATATGATATAGATATCTATGTATTATATGATATTATTTAGATCAGGGGTTTTCAAAGTGTGAGAGAGTGAGACCCCCCTCAGAGAAAAAAATTCAGCTGAGCCCCCCCCCCCCAATTTTTTTTTCTAAATACCTGTGTTTTGAAAGCTATTTTAATAATTTTACACATTTCAAACATCTCCGATCATAATTTTAAAACATTTGGAACATATTTTTGAAACATTTGAAACAAATTTTTTAACATATTTTTTAAACATATTTCTGAAACATTACAACATCTTTTTGCGTTTTTAAACAACACAATTTAACAACTTTATCTAAGCATATGGCGCATAACATGTCGGACTCTCTTCTCTGGTATTTCTACAACGAGACTCGTATTGGGGGTTATCTCAGCCAAGGTTGAGAATGAATTGGGGGGAAGGAACTTTGGCTTTGACTCCCTCAAGAACATGAACCACGACATGGAGGAGAAAGGGATTGTTGGCGGCGGAGAACCCAACGCGGTCGTTTGAGATTCATAATATAGGCTCACACAGCTTTTGGCCATGATAATATATATTATATGATATAGATATCTATGTAGGCTATATGATAATATTTAGATATAGAGCTCCAGGACTCCAGTGTGTTCTAGAATATTTACAGAACACGGCTAAAGGCTGTGTGCGCCTCGCCATTGCGATACATCCACTGTAAACAGAGCGCATGGTACCATGGCTGCAAGCTGCTCAGGGCCACACCCCCACCCTCCTCCTTGACCCGCCTCGCTCCTCCTCATTTGCATTATGGCTACAGACACCAAAACAGCGCATTTGGGGGAAGCTCAATGTGCGACTGGCTCGGAGTGGCTGTAACTGCACCACGGCAGAATTTCGTGAACGTCTTTGAAAACGGTGTTAGTTGCCCACTAATACCTATATTAAAGAATACATAAAATAGCATGTCATGGGACCTCTAATATTCCCTTGTATTAATTCTCTCTCTCTCTCTCTCTCTCTCTGACTGAACCTCGGTCGCCCCCTCCCAGTGATCCAGGACGTGGACACTGGTTCCCTGGAGACCAGCTACCAGAGCTTCGCCAGCCTGATGGAGCAGCGTCTGGCCGAGCTCTTCCTGGTGGCGGGGCGTCAGGGCGCCCAGGTGGCCCGTGTCCGCAGGGCCTCCAGCGTGGGGGGATACACCGTACAGGTACTCCGCCCCGGGGGGCTTCGGTGCGTCGTTGGACACTTTGAGTGTTAAAAGCCCCGCGCTTTTCTAGACGCTCAAAGACGCTTTACAGTGAAGGGGGGGACCTCACTCACCACCACCAGTGTGTAGCACCTACTTGGGTGATGCACGGCAGCCAATCGGCGCCAGAACGCTCACCTCACACCAGCTTGAGGTGGAGAGGGAGGGAATTAATGCGTCAGCCAATCATACAAGAGGATGATTAGGGGGCCAGACTGAATGAGCCTGGTTGGGCCAGGACACCGGGGAAACCCCTACTCTTTGCGATAAGTACCCAGTGATCTTTTATGACCTCAGTGAGTCAGGACCTCGGTTTGACGTCTCCTCCGAAGGACCGAGTAAATGTATTACAAATATATTGTAAATGTATTGCAAAATATATTGTTATAATAAATATAGGATTGTAGGAAACAATACGAATGCACACACTTTTACATATCGTTAGCCTCATAGCATGATTGTCATAGTCATCAAAGTTATATTTTGGTCTAAATTGTCTAACCTAACTCTACTCTAACTAATATACTCTAACTCTATGCTAATGCTCCTGCTCACTGCTCCTCATTGGCTATATCTTAAGCCAAACAGAGTGCTTTTTAAATTCCATAATCACTACCTAAATCATTGCCTAAGTCATCTATTTCACTTCACTCATTTTTTACGCTAAATACAAGATAAACCTTAAAATATGCCTCGGGCAATTATGCTATGAGGCTAACGATATATGACAATATAACGATTTGTTCATGACTGAACTGTCTGGACTAACTAGGAGTCAGTATCCCAGAGACTAAAGTGCGCTGTTCTCTCGTGCTGCCGGTCCTTGGTTCTGCCACTGCTGATCTTTACGGGTGATAGTTGGGAACACACGCGCCCCGTCTCTGACAGCTGCCCCAACGGCGCCTCCATTTCACACCGCTTCAGACACTCAAAAGTGGGAGCGTACACTGGCGTCTTCAGAGGCTGACGTGCGACCATCTCACACGCACAGCCCGACAAAATGGAATCACTCGACTTGATTAAGCCCCGATGATTTATTCATCCACTTAAAAGAGAAAGAGATGAAGGAATAACCGTTTGATGATGGATGAGGCGAGGCAGACACTTCCTCTCACTGGGTTATCCTCCAGTGCATTCCGTCAGCGTAGCGATCGCTGCGGTGTCCGCGCGCACGTATCAAAGCATCCGCAGGAAACGCAGGATGTGGAACTTGCGAGCGCATCCCTCGCAGGGACCCTCTTTGTTCCGGGGAGCGAGGTTGGCGTGCGTGGATCTATTGCTGAACCCAGTTAGGGGAGGGAATCTCTTGGCACCTCACGATTCGATTCCGATTCCGAGGTCAACGATTCGATTCTAAAACGATTATTGACGCATCTCGAAGCAGTTTTTTTTTATTTTATTTCAATGGGGGATTTAAAAAAAAATGGATATACATCTGAATTTGCTACTCAGTTTGCTAATCACTTCCTACTTTTGTGATGATCATTAAAGAAATCAACAGATTAATTACCTTGTCTAATATTTTATTAGAGATAAAGCTTGCCATAAATACAGCTTGCATTACAACACACTATAGAAGTAGGTAAAAAATAAACAGATTTAGTTTTCCTTTCTTTCTAATCTTTCTTTTCTATGTCATTAAAGAAAAAGCTGCTCTTAGTCAATTATAAGAATCAGA
This sequence comes from Gadus chalcogrammus, assembly GCF_026213295.1. Classification (NCBI taxonomy): domain Eukaryota; kingdom Metazoa; phylum Chordata; class Actinopteri; order Gadiformes; family Gadidae; genus Gadus; species Gadus chalcogrammus. The sequence continues at coordinate 2,753,426 of NC_079420.1, forward strand.
AATTGTTCGTCGTTCTTGTGTCTGGCTGTGAGTTTGCGTGCATGCTAAGCGTAGGCTGAATCGCCATCGCGTCCAGACAAATCAGCTTGGCCAATACACATTGAAGAAAAATTAAATAATTGTAAAACTACTCAAATTATCCCTCTCTGCTGAACAGAATTTTGCAGGAGGCAAACAAATTGAATAAAATATATATCTATATATTTCTTAATTCAGATTATTAACTTATCTGAATCGAGACGGAACCGTTCCACACAGAATCGCGATGCACCGCAGAATCGTCGATGTCTCCCACCCCTAAACCCAGTCCATCTCGTCTCCATGCCGTCTGACTCTCTCTTCTCACCCCCCCCCCCCCCCCCGGTCCAGATGGTGAGCATGCGTCGCCTGGCAGGACCCAAGGACCCAGCGGAGATGACCTACTACGCCCAGCTCAACGGAGAGCCCATCCTGGGCACGGCAGCCGCCAAGACCCTGAGCACCCTGGACTCCCAGACCATGGCCCTGACCCTGGGCTACTTCGTACAAGTACAGGCCGAACGTAAGCTGGAGCTGTCTGGCCTTTGGATTCTCTACTCGTTTTTATTAATAATAATAATTATACATTTTATTTGGAGAGCACTTTACATTCGAAAATCTCAAAGTGCTGCAGAGTTTAAGAGAGAGAGAAAAAAAAATAGGGGGTAGTTAAAACATATAATACATACACGGTAAAAGACAAATTAGCAAAAGGCCTTTTTTAAAAAGATGAGTCTTAAGGTTTAGTTTAAAAACAGCTGTGATCTGTGGGGCCTTCAGGTGGTCAGGGAGGGCGTTCCATAGTCTGGGGGCAGCAGCGGAGAAAGCCTGATCGCCTGCGGTGCGGAGCTTGGTATTAGGTGGTCTGAGGGTGTGTGCTGAGGAGTCGGCTTAGCTCAGGAGGTAGAGCAGTTGTCTTGTAACCGAAAGGTTGTTAGTTCAATCCCCAGCTCCTCCTAGCTGAGTGTTGATGTTTCCCTGAGCAAGACACTTAACCCTAACTGCTCCTGACGAGCTGGCTGTCGCCTTGCATGGTTGACTCTGCCGTCGGTGTGTCAATGTGTGTATTGAACGTTGAAAGTCGCTTTGGATAAAAGCCTCTGCTAAATGCCCTAATTGCAAATTGCTGATGCAGAGCGAAGGATGCGTATTTTTGTGTTCTTAAAGGTCATTCATACGTCCACACATACATGAATCTCCTTAATGTTGCAATGAATACCTTTGTTATTCAAGTACAATTAAGTAAAATGATAGTACAATAATCATAATAAGAATGCATTGGATTTGTGTTTTTGCTTTTCTTAGTGTCTATAGATGCTTCAGAAAAACAAGCAAAACCATGTGAATATACTGTTGAGTCTTCCCAGTGTTCAGTTGAATTCAATTCAGGGGCTGCCACCTTCTACTATCATTGGACAAGCATGACTTATTTGGTCGGATTGGTGTTTAGACGTCAAAATAAGAAAATCCCAAAACTGCACTATATCATGAAATTGCAGAACACATCACTGCTAGTTAGTTCAGGTCAAAATTTCACAGAAAATAAATAGCCTTCTGTCCCATGGGCAAGATTACAGCCAGAGAGCTAATATAATGCTGAAATAGTCTTGTAGAATGCAATGATGAATTGCATGGGGCTTCAGGGCATATCCATAGTAAGCAGCGTAGCTTTCACTACCTCTCCGGGTGGCTGCAGTCCTTTCAAATCATTTTGGAGGAAAACGGGGAGAGGGATGAAAATTGAATTTGTATTGAATTTGTTAAGTCCATCTCTTGGGTCTTTTGAGTAGTTTAATCCCAGCAGAGACCTATGTGCCGGTCGACTTTGTGGGTATGAAGTCCTGATGTTAAACACAGTAGGTCCGAGAATACTTTTTTGGTTAGACTTGGGTATCAGACGCACCGGCGTTCAGGTACAGGTTTTAAGTATTTGAATAAATGAATGACTAGAGGAGAAACCCAGGGGAAATGTGTTAAGCGGCGCTGTAGGGGAACAGGAGCAATATAACTCAATTTCCTTTTTGCATTTCCCACCGTTCTTTCCTATTTTTCTCTCCATATTTCAAAATCGCCTCTTCTTCTTCTCTCTCTCTCTCTCGCTCGCTCGCTCGCTCGCTCGCTGGGAATAAAATACTAAAAACATTTGTTGTCACCAGTTAGTGAGTCAAGTTTATTTGTATTGCGCCTTCCACAGACAAGAAGTCACAAAGTACTTTTATCAACAGTTATACAAATAAAAATTCGGAAAGATTATAACAAAAAAGCAGGTAAGGGCGATTATATAAATTGAATTTCTTTGTGCATGTGTGTGTTTGTGTGTGTGTGTTTCCCCGGTGCGTGTGCGTATGTGTGTGTAGCTGTGGTGAAGACTCCTCCCGGTAACCTGTGGCTGCTGGCCGTGATGACCCCCGTAGTGCTGCTGTTGGTGGTGTTGGGCATGGTGGCCTTCATCCTCTGCAAGAGGAACCGGGTCATCTTCAAGACCAGCGCCTTCAGGACCTTCAAGACCCGCTCCAAGGTATCGACCTCCTCCACATGTTTGGACAAAATGAACGCCCGGGCCTTGTGTTTGACGCACGTCTCATAGGTTTGATAAATAGCGATGGTCGTTTGGATAAACGACCATCGCTTTTTATCAAACCTATGAGACGTGCGTCAAACACAAGGCCCGGGCGTTCATTTTTTCTTCTTCTCTAACTCCCGTGATGCGCTGAACTACATGTCCCAGCATGCACTGTCAACCTTCTGCTACGTGAGGGCTGTGCACTCGTTTGCCCCTGCACAGATTGAGTTGACCCCCCCTGACCTCTCAGTGTATATACTATTACAGTATTGCTATGTCTATTACTGTACAACTCTTACTATGACTATGCTATTACCATCAATATGATATTTGTATTAGTCCTATTGATAGTGACAGTAATAGCCCTAGTATATTCCTATCACTATTAAGGAACATAACCTTGATGGTTATTCCTACTTATTATTGTGGTTCAAACGATGTTCATTGTTTGTATTTCTTCAAGAGGCCGACGGAGGACAGTGGGAATAATGACCTAATGTCCGCCACGTTAGAGCCGTTGGTTCCCCTGCCTGCTCATTGGTCCGTGGTCATTGGTAGTGTGTCTCCAGGGCCAAATCAGACAGTTTACTACGAAAAAAATAGATTGAATAAAACGGCATAATTGAGGTTAAATCCTGACAAAATAGTTCAGATCAACATGATGTTTCCGGAAAAAACATCCTTGCTTCTTCGCAACACGGGTTGCGTAGCAACCGTTGGTTGTGAAACCCCAGCTAGAGAGGCTAGCTCGCAGGCTAGCCAGCTACTGCTCCGTTATACCCCACCTTCCCTACTAATACCCCCCCCCCCCTTCACCTCTCTCCCCGTCTAGACCTCGTATCGAAGGGAAGGCAGTTACCACCATCAGGTACATCACTGGAGTGGTTGGTGTGGTGGTGATGATGTCCCCTGCCGACTGGCCGACTGGCTGACTGACTTAATTAACCACATGACCCATGAGCTCGACTGACAAACGAATTACACGATGACTAATGATCCAATGACACACATGTTAATTTGTGAATGAACACCGTGGACTTACACGGCGCGTCTCACTGTAATGTCAAAGACCAGAGCAGCGACTAGTGAAGGTTTAACCGACGGACTCGAGGACTGACTCACCCGATGACTACGGCCTTGCTTGATGTGTGTGTGTGTGTTTGTGTGTGTGCAGTGTTTGGGGTTGTCATCAGTCTGGATACTTGGCGGGATTCGCTTCTTTGCTATTTCTGTGTGCATGCCTGCCGCCGACGTTTTGTGGACACAGCATCGTCATCGTCCTCATCGGTGAAGAGGGAGAAAAAAGGGCGGGAAGAGCGAGGGGAAGGACTTTAGGAGGCGGGGTTACGCCAAATACAAAGCGCTCAAACAGACATTCGATAAACAGCGTGCTGTATGTGTATGTTCTGGGTCATCCCTAGCCTGACATCTCCAGACTAGGCGAACGCATATTAGTCACTCTGTTGATTGCAATAGGGCGTTATCAATGGACCAGAATACATCATATATATACAACATGTGTGGAACTCCGTCTCCAACGTGAGGGGGGGCCGGACACATGCCGGAGCAATATTCATCTGATTCCCGGGAAAGAGTGCCCAAGCAGAAGGAGATAACGTCTCTTGTGAACACAGCTAGAGATTTTAGTTTTTGCATTCGGTTTGCTTGTTTTTCGTGACTTCAGTGGGCACACCCCTAGAGATTTGATACCAACTTGTTGAAACAGCTACACTTCGATGCTGCTGCCAAACAGTGCAGTGTCTGACAACAACAACAAAATACCTGCTAAAGTGGTTTCCAGCCCAAATCCAAGGAGGCCATTTGTAGTGGATGTGACACAAAATGTCACCCGATATGTGGATTTGTCCCCCTATGCAAAGCCTAGTGTGTGTGTGTGTGTGTGTGTGTGTGTGTGTGTGTGTGT
>NC_079420.1:2762930-2770430 GCF_026213295.1 Gadus chalcogrammus
GAGGTACACCTGCGTGTGTCACTGGGGTGGATGTTTGAGATGTTTGATGTCTCAAAGCCGTTGAGGCGTCGATCCGTGATGTGTGAAGTGACCTCTGACCCCTTGAATGTGTTCTGACTCTTACAGCCAGTCCAAGGCTTTGACTACGCCAAGAAGCACATTGGTCGGCCCGGGGATGAAACCACCTCTGTTACCAAGGAAACGCTGTTGCTGGCCCTCCCGGCGCGGGACGCTCCACTGTCATTGGAGAGGAAGGCCTACCAGGATGGGACAGCCAATAAGAGGCCTTCGTCCACTGACATGCACAAAGGAGGGTAGGGCTGATCACTGTTTATCTGTGTTGCTTATTTATTTATATATATATATATATATAAAGGTTCTGTTATACATATTTATGGTATCTGAAATCGTATATGTTGATCAGTGTTTATCAGTTGCGTATTTAAGTAGACTTTATATTCTGATTGGTATTTTTTTTATTTGAACTTGTATTTGTTATATAATAATATATGTAATATATGTATGTATATATATATGCCTCTGAAAGGTTCTGTTGTACATAACTATGGTCTCTGAAATCGTATATGTTCTACCTATCTCTGGAATCTTTTGTGTTCTACATATCAATTGTTTCTGAAATCCTCTATGTTCTACATATCTACGTTCTCTGAAAGGCTTGCGCTGTTGAGCTAGCGAGTGAAACCATAGTCGTGGATTCCGCGAGCAGCTGTCGAACTCTTTCAACAAGATCGGAACGCAAAACTGGGCTTTGTTTCTGCTGCTCGTGTTTGACATCAGCACTCATAGAGTGATCCAAACACTTGAGTATCTGACAACTCGTCGTGGACCTTTCCAAGTCTGCGGTCGAATCGCTGCTGTGAAAGTGACATGGACGAAGTCGTAGTACTTACGCCTCGTGCCCACTACCTCCGTCCGTTGACTGATCCCCATTGACTTTGAATGGGGACGGACGCGCAATGCATTGTGGATCCGTCCGTTCCGTTGGAGCCTTCAGCTCCGTCAAAAAGTTTAAACATTTTCAACTTTTTCGGCAGCGACGGATCCGTCATCCAATCAGATCGCGTATGCAAATTTAAGCACTGTGACGCGACTCGGGCTCTGACGATACTGGAAAGCGGGAAAGCGGGTCATCTTGCATCGCAAAAAGCAGGAAGAAGCGGGAAGAACCCGGCGAAGCGATTTGATTGGCCGACGGATGCCTCTGCAAAGACTACTCCCCCATCCGTCAGCCACGCCTTCCCACGTCCGTTGACTGACGGTGCAGTGGGCACGAAGCATTAGGGCTTGTTCACACTAACTCGACGGATTTCATTGACTTTGCATGGGGCGCTCGCAAACTGCATTGTGGGTCCGTCCATTTGGCTCCGTGGCCTGCGTCAAAAAGTTGAGAAATGTTCTACTTTTCCGTCAGCGCCGGATCCGTCGGCCAATCAGATTGCGGTTATGCAAATACACTCCACACGTTTCCTGGATCCATTTTGCAATAACAAGCAGGAAGAAGCAGGAAAATAATAGTGGAATAATAGGATTGTTTTTAGTCACCTGTTGCTTGTGTCCTCTTTTGTATTAATATCCACACATCGGCTTTGTAGAGAGAGGTGATTTGATTGGCTGCAGTATGCGTCTACAACGACTAGTCCCCTATACGTCCGACATGCCCTCGGCCATCCGCCGACGGACGCATGTAGTGTGAACAAGCCGTTTAGGCTTAGTTACGGCTCCACGTTGACGCAACGCAAGGGGGCTTACGGACCCGTTACGTCCTTGCAGACCCTCCTTGTGTGCACCGCATGGACCTGACGTGCGCCTCGAATCGACGCAGCAGCAACGGCTGTGATTGGTCCGCTAACGCTAACCCAACGTAAATCCGACGCAGAACCAAAGCAGGTTTACAACTGCGTCGAAGCGCCCGCATGGTCATTGCGTTGCGTCAACGGGGAACCATAACGAAGCCTTTACCTACTGCCTGGCATGAGAACACACAAGCAACGCGCCGACCCCTAGCGCCAGGCGCGTTAGGCTAACTGGCATGCACTGTATTTCTGTTGTGTTTGTCCCATTCGATTAGCTAAGAAGCTATCAGTCAGCCGGTATAATAACGATGCACTTGTTCTTGTGAACGGGTGGAATTGTAATAGGTTGGTGTTGGAGGAGCGAATGGGAATACGTGCATTAAACAGGAGTGCACTTTAGTTTATAGCTCTTCGATGTTCACCCCCTGGCCCATTTTCAGATCATTTCCAGAGCCTGTTGTCAGTTTCCAATGAATAGTGATGACCAGAGGCAGCAATCAGCAGAATAGAAAAGTAAATAAGGCATAAATGTTTTTTAATAATGATATTTGCAACCGCCTCAAACTCTCACTCACACACACACACACACACAAACACAAATACACATGCGCGCACACACACACACAGACGCACACACCAACACACATGCGCCCACACACGCACACACACACCCATAGGGATAACGTGTTTGAGAAAAACATTCAAGGGCAAACTGAATTCCCATATATTTTCATATATTTATAAACCACTAAAAGAATGATCTATTGCCCTTTTTTGTTTTAGTGGTTGACCAAGCCATGCATATTCATAAGCATGGCTAAAAGTCGTACCATGGGAGCCATTAAGCGGAACGGGGATCGTGTAAATGGCTGTAGAGAGCTTTGTTGTGTGCATTGTAACATAATCAGCTTACAAAATGGACTCGCAATTATCTCGTTTGGGGGAAAGGAGATGCAGTGTGCACATAGGAGTGCAGTGATTAGCCATAGAGCTAGCACAGGCATAGCATGGCGGAACGACATCATCCTTTTAACAAATAAAGGATACGAAAAAAAGCATTCGCTTCCAAAGGTTACCACAGGCACACAACAAAACAACTAGAAGTGTGAGGTTGAATAGAGAGAGAGAGAGAGAGAGAGAGAGAGAGAGAGAGAGAGAGAGAGAGAGAGAGAGAGAGAGAGAGAGAGAGAGAGAGAGAGAGAGAGAGAGAGAGAGAGAGAGAGAGAGAGAGAGAGAGAGAGAGAGAGAGATTAATTGCAGTGATCATTTCTCAGAAGGAGTATCCAAACTAACTAAGCAATGGGGGGTGGGGGACAAACAGGATATGACCTATCTTCCCTCTAAACACCCCTCTAATTGTTTGCCTCGTGCAACACATATGGTAATCCGTGCTTTGCTCGCCAATGTTTATTTAATCGCTGATACAACAACCCTAGTACGCAATCTTTCCTGACTGTGTGTGTGTGTGTGTGTGTGTGTGTGTGTGTGTGTGTGTGTGTGTGTGTGTGTGTGTGTGTGTGTGTGTGTGTGTGTGTGTGTGTGTGCGTGTGTGGTTGTGATCCAGACCGCACCACCTGTGACAAGATACATGACCTGGGGCTATTTGTGTGTGTGTGTGTCTGTGTGTGTTTGTGACTTACGTGTGCATTCAAGCGCACGTGTGCAAAATTTCAAATCCTTTCCTACATGTACAAACAAATCGCCTCCTAATCTCCTTTTGCTTCTCCGCCTCTCCCTCTACCTCTCCTCTCCTCCTCTCCTCTCATCCTCCTCCTCTCCTCTCATCCTCCTCCTCCTCCTCCTCTCCTCTTTCCCTGTGTTGCCATGGCGACGGGCAGGCGGTTGCCGAGCGAGGAGGGCGGCTCCATGTCGAGCGACGGCTCCGGGAAGCTGAACACGGGGAAGTCGTCATCGACGCGCAGGACCCTGACAGCGGGCAGCGTGGTCGGCAGCAGTATCAAGACGAATGGCAAGGAGGAGCTCCACAAGAGAGGCAATAACGGTGAGGGGGGGGGGGGGGGGGATCAGTGTGTGTTAGCTCCCAGGGGAGGGGGGCGGGGGGGAGGTTAGGGGAAAGAGAGGGGAGAGACAGAAACAGAGACAGAGGATGCTGCTGGTAAGTGGGGAAGGGGAGGATTGGAAGGTCGAGGTGAAAGTAGCTTCTAAGAACGAGGGTGGTACAGGGAGCAGACAGAGGGCAGCGGTTTAGTGGGCGACGAGGAGGATGGTGGCAAAGCAACGGGTAACGGGAGATGTGGCACAACAGATCGAAAAGGTTTGGGGCTAGGCTTTTATCAAACATCCAACGCTTCCATCGATCGCTGCGCTTGCAACCAGACTCCAGACGAGACCGGACCGAGTTCACCTTTAGCAGAGCTCCATGTTATAAACTTCTACAATGTATTGCAAACGTTTCAAGGAAAAATAATTGTATTGACGGATCCACTTGGCATCGCATCTCATCCGTGTATATATGAGGTCCACATGAATCCCTCACGGCACTCGAAACTAGAAGTAATCAAATCCTCGAAAGTCGATGCAGTTTGTCCCATGCTCATGCTCACTTTTCACTTGGAAACACACTTTATCGCACGTGTGTGCGAAGGCTATCTCACTTTGTCTCTAATGACAACAGGAAATTAAACCGTTATCCCCCCCACTGTTCACATCCATAAATACAGATCTCTCTCGTATATATGTTGTTAATGCCTGCATTATGTCACCTTTTACTGCACGTTGGTGCAAAATATTGTCCACTAGCAAGTGTCTGATTAATAATACAATCCATCCACTTACATGTTTTTTATTTCTTCTTTAAACCATGTATTCTACTTCCGCAATGCCCACAGAATGTATGAGGTCAAAGAAGAGATTTTATATAAGAAAACTAAGTGAGGCAGGTTTACAAAGCAGAAGTCTCTCACGATTATTTTCGGATTGAGTTCATAGTTTAGAATTGAATAATAAGTGATTGTTATTTACTTCCCCTTCGTTGATCTGAGAACCCTTTGCTTTCCCTGCACCTTTGACCTTGTCCCGTGCATGACCTCTCAGAGGCGTTTTAAAAGCAGAACGACTGGTGTGACGTCCATTTTAAGCTGCCACATGAACAGCTTCTTATCAGCCACCTTTTAATCTCTTCTCTGAGGAAGTCTCTCCTAAGAACCTCCTCCCCAGCTTTCCCTGCTCTGCGGAATATCCCTGCATGACAATGATGAGAGGGATTAGCTAACGCTAGAGACCCGTCCGGCCCTGAGACATTACTCGTGTGATCACCATCGTCAGCCATGTAAGGAGGGCAGAAAGTCAGAGCTAATTCTTATTTTGAAATTTCTCTCTAAGTCTTTTTTTTAAGTCCATCCAACTCTATCCACTATCCTACTTTTGTAACTTACCTGATGTGACGATACGATTACATGGTAACATTTACAATAATGGTTCAAAGGACTAGTTAACCTGACCAACACTCTGCCAAGGACTAGTTAGGCATGAGAGGGAACAGCTCCAGCTCTGCGTAGTGTTCTTTTTGTGAGCGCCAGCAGCATGGCTCAGTGGGGAGCTAACCAGAAGCCATTAAAGTCTTCAATGAGGCGCTCTGCCATGTGATATCAGCCAGGCAATGAGTCAGCGACACCAGGACCACAATCACAGCTCCACACACATTCATGCTCTCTCTCTCTCTCGCTCTCGCTCTCTCCCTCTCCCTCTCTCTCGCTCTCTCTCTCGCTCTCACTCTCACTCTCACTCTCACTCTCACTCTCACTCTCTCTCGCTCTCGTTCTCGCTCTCTCTCTGTCGCTGTCTCTCCTCTCTTCCCAGCAGAAGCACACGCACACACACAATTAAACACGCACAGTCGCACACACATATTGATGCGCGCACACAAACAAACACACACACTTAAACACACAAAAAAAACCACATACACTTAAACAGGCACACACACAAACACTTAAATCTGCACGCACACGCACATACACACACATACACTCAAACACACAAACGCACAAACAAACTCACTTAATTGTCCCTCCGAGACTGATGTGAGTGAGTGTGGATAACGAGTTTGTCCCTACCTGTGATTCCCCCCCCCCTCCCCTACAGATCCTTACGAGGACCACACCGGCTCGCTGCGTCTGATCACCATCAAGCCCATGACGGCCCAGCCAACCTACTCCTACCCCTCCTCCTCCTCCCACAGCCAGGACTCAGTGGTCGTCAACGGGGAGGTGAGCCCCACCAAGGCCCGGTTGGGTCAGGACCCCAGGGGAGGGGGGGGGGCTGGGTGGGGGGGGAAGGGGTGGCGTTGAAAAGGGTACCACCCGATGTGATGTTTATTTTTTGTTAAGACTGTTAATATTTCATTGTTTGTTTCTTGACGTCTCATTACGTGTCATTCGACCATGTTTCCTATAAAAATTATAAACGACACAAAATGATAATGATAAACATAATAATAGTTGATGCTAATGGTTGTAAGGAGATGATAGGGAGGGCAACATGAGGGTAGACCAAGTCCTGTGAGAGCTCTGTGTGAGAGCTGTGAGTCCCTCGCAGTAACAAAGGCTTGGACGTCCTTTTGAGACATGTATACATAGTGTGGATGTCTACTTATTATTTGCTAAATAAATCACACACACACACACACGCGCACACACACACACACACACACACACACACACACACACACACACACACACACACACACACACACACACACGCGCAGCCAGAATTAGCTCTAGGTGTTTTCTTTGAAGATTAAATGTGAAGCAATTTGTCAACCTCGCATACCAGAGATTATAAGCGCTGACATTAGCATATGTGACGCAGGGATTGTGCTGGGGTGTGTAGTCTGCTTCGGCTTCAAAGTTTGCTTCTGTTTTTTCCTAAACCTTCGGATGAATCTCGTTTGCATAATCCCTGCGAAGCATTGATGTGCCTCATGCTTCCGCCATGCCTACTAGGGACATTTCCCCCCCCCCCCCACACTTTAAGAAATTCTATTTTGGTACCCCCCACAAGAATAAAACCTTTGAGTGAAAAATGTCATCAAAATGCTGCCGACGACCCAAAATTGTTCAGAACCGCATGAACGTGCACGAGCACTGTCTCAGGTATCAGCCCTTAATATTGGGTTCTACAAGGCCTTCCATGGGCGGCTACAGCAGACTGAGGTTGTATCGGGACATGCGGTAGGAGACATCCCCCAGGGCCACATCATGGTCTGCTCCACACGCCTCAATGATGCTTCCTACGGCCATGTACGCATACGCGTGTGTGTGCGTCTTGTGTTTACGCGTGCGTGTGTGGTTACGTTTGCATGCGTGCGTGCGCGTGTTCGTGCATGCATGTGTGCGTGCGTGTGTGTGTGCCTGTGAGTTTACGTCTCTATGTGTGTGTGTGCCTGTGTGCGTGTGTGTGTGCGTCTGTGTTTACATCTGCATGTGTGTGTGTGTGTGTCTGTGTGCGTGCGTGCTCATGCGTGTGTGTGTGTGTGTGTGTGTGTGTGTGTGTGTGTGTGCGTGTGCGTTGCAGTCCAACCACAGCGGGCTGAAGCAGAAGTCTGACATCGAGCACTACAGGAACAAGCTCCGTCAGAAGGCCCGGAGGAAGGGCTACGGGGAGTTCTCACTCTCCGGCAGCGGCAGCCACGCCCACGGCCAGCGGGACGCTCGGCACGGTCGCC
>NC_079420.1:2774695-2779695 GCF_026213295.1 Gadus chalcogrammus
AAATCATTGCCTAAGTCATCTATTTCACTTCACTCATTTTTTACGCTAAATACAAGATAAACCTTAAAATATGCCTCGGGCAATTATGCTATGAGGCTAACGATATATGACAATATAACGATTTGTTCATGACTGAACTGTCTGGACTAACTAGGAGTCAGTATCCCAGAGACTAAAGTGCGCTGTTCTCTCGTGCTGCCGGTCCTTGGTTCTGCCACTGCTGATCTTTAAGGGTGATAGTTGAACACACGCGCCCCGTCTCTGACAGCTGCCCCAACGGCGCCTCCATTTCACACCGCTTCAGACGCTCAAAAGTGGGAGCGTACACTGGCGTCTTCACAGGGTGACGTGCGACCATCTCACATGCACGTCCCGACAAAATGGAATCACTCGACTTGATTAAGCCCCGATGATTTATTCATCCACTTAAAAGAGAAAGAGATGAAGGAATAACCGTTTGATGATGGATGAGGCGAGGCAGACACTTCCTCTCACTGGGTTATCCTCCAGTGCATTCCGTCAGCGTAGCGATCGCCGCGGCGTCCGCTCGCACGTATCAAAGCATCCGCAGGAAACGCAGGATGTGGAACTTGCGAGCGCATCCCTCGCAGGGACCCTCTTTGTTCCGGGGAGCGAGGTTGGCGTGCGTGGATCTATTGCTGAACCCAGTTAGGGGAGGGAATCTCTTGGCACCTCACGATTAGATTCCGATTCCGAGGTCAACGATTCGATTCTAAAACGATTATTGACGCATCTCGAAGCAGTTTTTTATTTTATGTGCATTTCAATGGGGGATTTAAAAAAAAATGGATATACATCTGAATTTGCTACTCAGAGTTTGCTAATCACTTCCTACTTTTGTGATGATCATTAAAGAAATCAACAGATTAATTACCTTGTCTAATATTTTATTAGAGATAAACCTTGTCACAAATACAGCTTGCATTACAACACACTATAGAAGTAGGTAAAAAATAAACAGATTTAGTTTTCCTTTCTTTCTAATCTTTCTTTTCTATGTCATTAAAGAAAAAGATGCTCTTAGTCAATTATAAGAATAAGAACTCGTTCGTCCTTCTTGTGTCTGGCTGTGAGTGTGCGTGCATGCTATGAGTAGGCTATATCGCCATCGCGTCCAGACAAATCAGCTTTGCCAATACACATTGAAGAAAAATTAAATAATTTTAAAACTACGCAAATTATCCTCCTCTGTCAAACAGAATGTTGCAGACAAATGCAATAAAATATATCTATATATTTTTTAATTCCGATTAATAACTTATCTGAATCGAGACGGAACCGCTCCACACAGAATCGCGATGCACCGCAGAATCGACTTTGTCTCCCACCCCTAAACCCAGTCCATCTCGTCTCCATGCCGTCTGACTCTCTCTTCTCACCCCCCCCCCCCCCCCGGTCCAGATGGTGAGCATGCGTCGCCTGGCAGGACCCAAGGACCCGGCGGAGATGACCTACTACGCCCAGCTCAACGGAGAGCCCATCCTGGGCACGGCAGCCGCCAAGACCCCTGAGCACCCTGGACTCCCAGACCATGGCCCTGACCCTGGGCTACTTCGTACAAGTACAGGCCGAACGTAAGCTGGAGCTGTCTGGCCTTTGGATTCCTACTACGTTTTTATTAATAATAATAATTATACATTTTATTTGGAGAGCACTTTACATTCGAAAATCTCAAAGTGCTGCAGAGTTTAAGAGAGAGAGAGAAAAAAAAAGGGGGTTGTTAAAACATATAATACATACACGGTAAAAGACAAATTAGCAAAAGGCCTTTTTTAAAAAGATGAGTCTTAAGGTTTAGTTTAAAAACAGCTGTGATCTGTGGGGGCCTTCAGGTGGGCAGGGTAGGGCGTTTCCATAGTCTTGGGGGCAGGCATCGGAGGAAAGCCAGATCGCCCTGCGGTGCGGAGCTTGTATTAGGTGGTCTGAGGGTGTGTGCTGAGGAGTCGGCTTAGCTAGGAGGTAGAGCAGTTTGTCTTGTAACCGAAAAGGTTGCTAGTTCGATACCCCAGCTCTCTAAGTGAGTGTTGATGTGCACTGAGATAGACACTACCCTAACTGTCCGACGGTGGCGTCGCCTGCATGGTTTGACTTGCTGCGGTGTCAAGTGTGGTATTAACCGATGTCAAGTCGCTTGGTAAAGACTCTGCTAAATGCCGAATTGCAAATTGCTGATGCAGGAAGCGAAGGAGGAGTATTTTTGTGTTATTAAAGGTCATTCATAAGTCACACATACAGACTCCTTAATGTTGCAATGAATACCTTGTTATTCACGTACAATTAAGAAAATGATAGTACAATAATCATAATAAGAATGAATTGGATTTGTGTTTTGCTTTCTTAGTGTCTATAGATGCTTCAAGAAAAAACAAGCAAACATGTGAATATACTGTTGAGGTTTCCCAGGTTCGTTGAAATTCAATCAGGGGCTGCACATCTCATCATGGACAAGCATGACTTATTTGGTCGGATTGGTATTTAGACGTCAAAATAAGAAAATCCCAAAACTGCACTATATCATGAAATTGCAGGACACATCACTGCTAGTTAGTTCAGGTCAAAATTTCACAGAAAATAAATAGCCTTCTGTCCCTTAGGCAAGATTACAGCCAGAGAGCTAATATAATGCTGAAATAGTCTTGTAGAATGCAATGATGAATTGCATGGGGCTTCAGGGCATATCCACAGTAAGCAGCGTAGCTTTCACTACCTCTCCGGGTGGCTGCAGTCCTTTCAAATCATTTGGAGGAAAACGGGGAGAGGGATGAAATGGAATTTGTATTGAATTTGTTAAGTCCATCTCTTGGGTCTTTTGAGTAGTGGTTTAATCCCAGCAGAGACCTATGTGCCGGTCGACTTTGTGGGTATGAAGTCCTGATGTTAAACACAGTAGGTCCGAGAATACTTTTTTGGTTAGACTTGGGTATCAGACGCACCGGCGTTCAGGTACAGGTTTTAAGTATTGAATAAATGAATGAGACTAGAGGAGAAACCCAGGGGAAATGTGTTACGCGGCGCTGTAGGGGAACAGGAGCAATATAACTCAATTTCCTTTTTGCTATTCCACCGTTTCTTTCCTATTTCTCTCCATATTTCAAATCGCCTCTTCTTCTCTCTTCCGCATACGCTCGCTCGCCGCTCGCTCGGAATAAAATACTATACACTTTGTTGTCACCAGTTAGTGAAGTCAAGTTTATTTGTATTGGCGCCTTCCCACAGCACAAGAAGTCCCAAAGTACTTTTCTCAACAGTATACAAATAAAAATTCGGAAAGATTATAACAAAAAGCAGGTTAAGGGCGATTATATACATTTTAATTTCGTTGTGCAGTGTGTGTTTGTGTGGGTGTGTTGCCCGGTGCGTGTGCGTATGTGTGTGTAGCGTGTTGAAGACTCCTACCGGTAACCTGTGGCCTGCTGGCCGTGATGACCCCGTAGGGCTGCTGTTGGTGGTGTTGGGCATGGTGGCCTTCATCCTCTGCCAAGAGGAAACCGGGTCATCTTCAAGACCAGCGCTTCAGGACCTTCAAGACCCGCTCCAAGGTATCGACCCTCCTCCACATGTTTGGACAAAATGAACGCACCGGGCCTGTGTTTGACGCACGTCTCATAGTTTGATAAATAGCGATGGCGTTTATCAAACGACCATCGCTTTTTAATCAAACCTATGAGACGTGCGTCAAACACAAGGCCCGGGCGTTCATTTTTTCTTCTTCTCTAACTCCCGTGATGCGCTGAACTACATGTCCCAGCATGCACTGTAACCCTTCTTCTACGTGAGGGCTGTGCACTCATTTGCCCCTGCACAGATTGAATTTACCCCCCCTGACCTCTCTATTACAGTATTGCTATGTCTATTACTGTACAACTCTTACTATGACTATGCTATTACCATCAATATGATATTTGTATTAGTCCTATTGATAGTGACAGTAATAGCCCTAGTATATTCCTATCACTATTAAGGAACATAACTTTAATGGTTATTCCTACTTATTATTGTGGTTCAAACGATGTTCATTGTTTGTATTTCTTCAAGAGGCCAACGGAGGACAGGGGGAATAATGACCTAATGTCCGCCACGTTAGAGCCGTTGGTTCCCCTGCCTGCTCATTGGTCCGTGGTCATTGGTAACCATGCTTACTGTAATGACCAATCGGGCGTGAGGACAGAAAAGGGCACGCTGTGCTGCAAGTGTGTCTCCAGGGCCAAATCAGACAGTTTACTACGAAAAAAATAGATTGAATAAAACGGCATAATTGAGGTTAAATCCTGACAAAAAAGTTCAGATCAACATGATGTTTCCGGAAAAAAAACATCCTTGCTTCTTCGCAACACGGGTTGCGTAGCAACCGTTGGTTGTGAAACCCCCAGCTAGAGAGGCTAGCTCGCAGGCTAGCCAGCTACTGCTCCGTTATACCCCACCTTCCCTACTAATACCCCCCCCCCCCCTTCACCTCTCTCCCCGTCTAGACCTCGTATCGAAGGGAAGGCAGTTACCACCATCAGGTACATCAGTGGAGTGGTTGGTGTGGTGGTGATGATGTCCCCTGCCGACTGGCCGACTGGCTGACTGGCCGACTGGCTGACTGACTTAATTAACCACATGACCCATGAGCTCGACTGACAAACGAATTACACGATGACTAATGATCCAATGACACACATGTTAATTTGTGAATGAACACCGTGGACTTACACGGCGCGTCTCACTGTAATGTCAAAGACCAGAGCAGCGACTAGTGAAGGTTAACCGACGGACTCGAGGACTGACTCACCCGATGACTACGGCGTTGCTTGATGTGTGTGTGTGTGTGTTTGTGTGTGTGCAGTGTTTGGGGTTGTCATCAGTCTGGATACTTGGCGGGATTCGCTTCTTTGCTATTTCTGTATGCATGCCTGCCGCCGACGTTTTGTGGACACAGCATCGTCATCGTCCTCATCGGTGAAGAGGGAGAAAAAAGGGCGGGAAGAGCGAGGGGA
>NC_079420.1:2784695-2808995 GCF_026213295.1 Gadus chalcogrammus
ACACACACACACACACACACACACACACACACAGGCCCTGGTGTTCTGTTTGCCGTCTCCCTTGCTTGTGTGCCACTCTACGCAGTAGAAAAGTGCCAACATCCAGGGGGAAAGGCCCCTCTGTGTTCCTCAGCGTTGCGATTGTTTTGCCTTCATATTTAATTGATCTAAATAACAAGAGGGCTCCAGGGAAAAAATAAAATCCATATCATTTGTTTGGTGAAATGGGGACCTACTAAAGTGAGAGAGATGTTGAGCTTTTCTGCCGACAATTAATTTCAATTTTGTGCCTTGGCAGAAATGTTGTCTCTTCTTGTCAGCCTCGATCATTCTGTGTTAAGCTAACAAAGAGCCGTTATTGCTATGCCATTGTAATTCCATGCGCAGCTGACCTCTTCACAACAGCAACATTTGTATTGCGTCTGCATGCCAGTGTTTCGTCGATTCGTTTTCAATATTAGTCCATGCGGCGTTTGCTTTTCTCATCAACGATGCAATGAATATGCTGTATTGTTATTGCTATTTGTGGGTTCATGTCATGGCATGTGAACATCTGTTGAACTACATCCTCTGGAAATAAATTCTGACGAATCATAAGTGAGGTACACCTGCGTGTGTCACTGGGGTGGATGTTTGAGACGTTTGATGTCTCAAAGCCGTTGAGGCGTCGATCCGTGATGTGTGAAGTGACCTCTGACCCCTTGAATGTGTTCTGACTCTTACAGCCAGTCCAAGGCTTTGACTACGCCAAGAAGCACATTGGTCGGCCCGGGGATGAAACCACCTCTGTTACCAAGGAAACGCTGTTGCTGGCCCTCCCGGCGCGGGACGCTCCACTGTCATTGGAGAGGAAGGCCTACCAGGATGGGACAGCCAATAAGAGGCCTTCGTCCACTGACATGCACAAAGGAGGGTAGGGCTGATCAGTGTTTATCTGTGTTGCTTATTTATTTATATATATATATATATATATATATATATATATATAAAGTGAAGAAACACTTTTGTGTAGAACAATACGTCCGCTGGACAACTTCTGGGACTATTTTCAAGATTAGTATTATTTTTATATTTTATTATTATTTTTGTATTATTTTATATTTTTCATATATATATATATATATATATATATATATATATACAAAGGTTCTGTTATACATATTTATGGTATCTGAAATCGTATATGTTGATCAGTGTTTATCAGTTGCGTATTTAAGTAGACTTTATATTCTGATTGGTATTTTTTTTATTTGAACTTGTATTTGTTATATAATAATATATATATATATATATATGCCTCTGAAAGGTTCTGTTGTACATAACTATGGTCTCTGAAATCTTATATGTTCTACCTATCTCTGGAATCTTCTGTGTTCTACATATCAATTTTTTCTGAAATCCTCTATGTTCTACATATCTATGTTCTCTGAAAGGCTTGCGCTGTTGAGCTAGCGAGTGAAACCATAGTCGTGGATTCCGCGAGCAGCTGTCGAACTCATTCAACAAGATCGGAACGCAAAACTGGGCTTTGTTTCTGCTACTCGTGTTTGACATCAGCACACATAGAGTGATCCAAACACTTGAGCATCTGACAACTCGTCGTGGACCTTTCCAAGTCTGCGGTCGAATCGCTGCTGTGAAAGTGACATGGACGAAGTTGTAGTACTTACGCCTTGTGCCCACTACCTCCGTCCGTTGACTGATCCCCATTGACTTTGAATGGGGACGGACGTGCAATGCATTGTGGATCCGTCCGTTCCGTTGGAGCCTTCGGCTCCGTCAAAAAGTTGAAACATTTTCAACTTTTTCGGCAGCGACGGATCCGTCATCCAATCAGATCGCGTATGCAAATTTAAGCACTGTGACGCGACTCGGGCTCTGACGATACTGGAAAGCGGGAAAGCGGGTCGCAAAAAGCAGGAAGGAAGGAATCTTGCATCGCAAAAAGCAGGAAGAAGCGGGAAGAACCCGGCGAAGCGATTTGATTGGCTGACGGATGCCTCTGCAAAGACTACTCCCCCATCCGTCAGCCACGCCTTCCCACGTCCGTTGACTGACGGTGCAGTGGGCACGAAGCATTAGGGCTTGTTCACACTACCTCCGTCCGTCGACGGATTTCATTGACTTTGCATGGGGCGCTCGCAAACTGCATTGTGGGTCCGTCCATTTGGCTCCGTGGCCTGCGTCAAAAAGTTGAGAAATGTTCTACTTTTCCGTCAGCGCCGGATCCGTCGGCCAATCAGATTGCGGTTATGCAAATCCACTCCACACGTTTCCTGGATCCATTTTGCAATAACAAGCAGGAAGAAGCAGGAAAATAATAGTGGAATAATAGGATTGTCTTTAGTCACCTCTTGCTTGTGTCCTCTTTTATATTAATATCCACACATCGGCTTTGCCCTCGGCCATCCGCCGACGGACGCATGTAGTGTGAACAAGCCGTTTAGGCTTAGTTACGGCTCCACTTTGACGCAACACAAGGGGGCTTACGGACCCGTTACGTCCTTGCAGACCCTCCTTGCGTGCACCGCATGGACCTGACGTGCGCCTCCCAAAAAAGTGTAACCTTGCGTCGAATCGACGCAGCAGCAACGGCTGTGATTGGTCCGCTAACGCTAACCCAACGTAAATCCGACGCAGAACCAAAGCAGGTTTACAACTGCGTCGAAGCGCCCGCATGGTCATTGCGTTGCGTCAACGGGGAACCATAACGAAGCCTTTACCTACTGCCTGGCATGAGAACACACAAGCAACGCGCCGACCCCTAGCGCCAGGCGCGTTAGGCTAACTGGCATGCACTGTATTTGTGTTGTGTTTGTCCCATTCGATTAGCTAAGAAGCTATCAGTCAGCCGGTATAATAACGATGCACTTGTTCTGGTGAACGGGTGGAATTGTAATAGGTTGGTGTTGGAGGAGCGAATGGGAATACGTGCATTAAACAGGAGTGCACTTTAGTTTATAGCTCTTCGATGTTCACCCCCTGGCCCATTTTCAGATCATTTCCAGAGCCTGTTGTCAGTTTCCAATGAATAGTGATGACCAGAGGCAGCAATCAGCAGAATAGAAAAGTAAATAAGGCATAAATGTTTTTTAATAATGATATTTGCAACCGCCTCAAACTCTCACTCACACACACACACACACAAACACAAATACACATGCGCGCACACACACACAGACGCACACACCAACACACATGCGCCCACACACGCACACACACACCCATAGGGATAACGTGTTTGAGAAAAACATTCAAGGGCAAACTGAATTCCCATATATTTTCATATATTTATAAACCACTAAAAGAATGATCTATTGCCCTTATTTGTTTTAGTGGTTGACCAAGCCATGCATATTCATAAGCATGGCTAAAAGTCGTACCATGGGAGCCATTAAGCGGAACAGGGAACGTGTAAATGGCTGTAGAGAGCTTTGTTGTGTGCATTGTAACATAATCAGCTTACAAAATGGACTCGCAATTATCTCGTTTGGGGGAAAGGATATGCAGTGTGCACATAGGAGCGCAGTGGTTAGCCATAGAGCTAGCACAGGCATAGCATGGCGGAACGACATCATCCTTTTAACAAATAAAGGATACGAAAAAAAGCACTCGCTTCCAAAGGTTACCACAGGCACACAACAAAACAACTAGAAGTGTGAGGTTGAATAGAGAGAGAGAGAGAGAGAGAGAGAGAGAGAGAGAGAGAGAGAGAGAGAGAGAGAGAGAGAGAGAGAGAGAGAGAGAGAGAGAGAGAGAGAGAGAGAGAGATTAATTGCAGTGATCATTTCTCAGAAGGAGTATCCAAACTAACTCAGCAATGGGGGGGTGGGGGACAAACAGGATATGACCTATCTTCCCTCTAAACACCCCTCTAATTGTTTGCCTCGTGCAACACATATGGTAATCCGTGCTTTGCTCGCCAATGTTTATTTAATCGCTGATACAACAACCCTAGTACGCAATCTTTCCTGACTCTGTGTGTGTGTGTGTGTGTGTGTGTGTGTGTGTGTGTGTGTGTGTGTGTGTGTGTGTGTGTGTGTGTGTGTGTGTGTGTGTGTGTGTGTGTGTGTGTGTGTGTGTGTGTGTGCGTGCGTGGTTGTGATCCAGACCGCACCACCTGTGACAAGATACATGACCTGGGGCTATTTGTGTGTGTGTGTGTCTGTGTGTGTTTGTGACTTACGTGTGCATTCAAGCGCACGTGTGCAAAATTTCAAATCCTTTCCTACATGTACAAACAAATCGCCTCCTAATCTCCTTTTGCTTCTCCGCCTCTCCCTCTACCTCTCCTCTCCTCCTCTCCTCTCATCCTCCTCCTCTCCTCTCATCCCCCTCCTCTCCTCTCCTCTCATCCTCCTCCTCTCCTCTTCCCTGTGTTGCCATGGCGACGGGCAGGCGGTTGCCGAGCGAGGAGGGCGGCTCCATGTCGAGCGACGGCTCCGGGAAGCTGAACACGGGGAAGTCGTCATCGACGCGCAGGACCCTGACAGCGGGCAGCGTGGTCGGCAGCAGTATCAAGACGAATGGCAAGGAGGAGCTCCACAAGAGAGGCAATAACGGTGAGGGGGGGGGGGGGGGGGGATCAGTGTGTGTTAGCTCCCAGGGGAGGGGGGGGGGGGGGGGGAGGTTAGGGGAAAGAGAGGGGAGAGACAGAAACAGAGACAGAGGATACTGCTGGTGAGTGGGGACGGGGAGGATTGGAAGGTTGAGGTGAAAGTAGCTTCTAAGAACGAGGGTGGTACAGGGAGGCGACGAGGAGGATGGTGGCAAAGCAACGGGTAACGGGAGATGTGGCACAACAGATCGAAAAGGTTTGGGGCTAGGCTTTTATCAAACATCCAACGCTTCCATCGATCGCTGCGCTTGCAACCAGACTCC
Source organism: Gadus chalcogrammus (assembly GCF_026213295.1). NCBI lineage: Eukaryota > Metazoa > Chordata > Actinopteri > Gadiformes > Gadidae > Gadus > Gadus chalcogrammus. The sequence goes on from NC_079420.1 coordinate 2,789,577, forward strand.
AGACGAGACCGGACCGAGGTCACTTTTAGCAGAGCTCCATGTTATAAACTTCTACAAGGTATTGCAAACGTTTCAAGGAAAAATAATTTTATTGACGGATCCACTTGGCATCGCATCTCATCCGTGTATATATGAGATCCACATGAATCCCTCGTGGCACTCGAAACTAGAAGTAATCAAATCCTCGAAAGTCGATGCAGTTTGTCCCATGCTCATGCTCACTTTTCACTTGGAAACACACTTTATCGCACGTGTGTGCGAAGGCTATCTCACTTTGTCTCTAATGACAACAGGAAATTAAACCGTTATCCCCCCCACTGTTCACATCCATAAATACAGATCTCTCTCGTATATATGTTGTTAATGCCTGCATTATGTCACCTTTTACTGCACGTTGGTGAAAATATTGTCCACTAGCAAGTGTCTGATTAATAATACAATCCATCCACTTACATGTTTTTTATTTCTTCTTTAAACCATGTATTCCATTTCCGCAATGCCCACAGAATGTATGAGGTCAAAGAAGAGATTTTATATAAGAAAACTAAGTGAGGCAGGTTTACAAAGCAGAAGTCTCTCACGATTATTTTCGGATTGAGTTCATAGTTTAGAATTGAATAATAAGTGATTGTTATTTACTTCCCCTTCGTTGATCTGAGAACCCTTTGCTTTCCCTGCACCTTTGACCTTGTCCCGTGCATGACCTCTCAGAGGCGTTTTAAAAGCAGAACGACTGGTGTGACGTCCATTTTAAGCTGCCACATGAACAGCTTCTTATCAGCCACCTTTTAATCTCTTCTCTGAGGAAGTCTCTCCTAAGAACCTCCTCCCCAGCTTTCCCTGCTCTGCGGAATATCCCTGCATGACAATGATGAGAGGGATTAGCTAACGCTAGAGACCCGTCCGGCCCTGAGACATTACTCGTGTGATCACCATCGTCAGCCATGTAAGGAGGGCAGAAAGTCAGAGCTAATTCTTATTTTGAAATTTCTCTCTAAGTCTTTTTTTTAAGTCCATCCAACTCTATCCACTATCCTACTTTTGTAACTTAGCTGATGTGACGATACGATTACATGGTAACATTTACAATAATGGTTCAAAGGACTAGTTAACCTGACCAACACTCTGCCAAGGACTAGTTAGGCATGAGAGGGAACAGCTCCAGCTCTGCGTTGTGTTCTTTTTGTGAGCGCCAGCAGCATGGCTCAGTGGGGAGCTAACCAGAAGCCATTAAAGTCTTCAATGAGGCGCTCTGCCATGTGATATCAGCCAGGCAATGAGTCAGCGACACCAGGACCACAATCACAGCTCCACACACATTCATGCTCTCGCTCGCTCTCGCTCTCGCTCTCGCTCTCGCTCTCGCTCTCGCTCTCGCTCTCTCCCTCTCCCTCTCCCTCTCCCTATCTCTCTCTCTCTCTCTCGCTCTCACTCTCACTCTCACTCTCACTCTCTCTCGCTCTCGTTCTCGCTCTCTCTCTGTCGCTGTCTCTCCTCTCTTCCCAGCCGAAGCACACGCACACACACAATTAAACACGCACAGTCGCACACACATATTGATGCGCGCACACAAACAAACACACACACTTAAACACACAAAAAAAACCACATACACTTAAACAGGCACACACACAAACACTTAAATCTGCACGCACACGCACATACACACACATACACTCAAACACACAAACGCACAAACAAACTCACTTAATTGTCCCTCCGAGACTGATGTGAGTGAGTGTGGATAACGAGTTTGTCCCTACCTGTGATTCCCCCCCCCCTCCCCTACAGATCCTTACGAGGACCACTCCGGCTCGCTGCGTCTGATCACCATCAAGCCCATGACAGCCCAGCCCACCTACTCCTACCCCTCCTCCTCCTCCCACAGCCAGGACTCAGTGGTCGTCAACGGGGAGGTGAGCCCCACCAAGGCCCGGTCGGGTCAGGACCCCAGGGGAGGCGGGAACGGGGGGCTGGGTGGGGGGGGGAAGGGGTGGCGGTGAAAAGGGTACCACCCGATGTGATGTTTATTTTTTGTTAAGACTGTTAATATTTCATTGTTTGTTTCTTGACGTCTCATTACGTGTCATTCGACCATGTTTCCTATAAAAATTATAAATGACAGAAAATGATAATGATAAACATAATAATAGTTGATGCTAATGATTGTAAGGAGATGATAGGGAGGGCAACATGAGGGTAGACCAAGTCCTGTGAGAGCTCTGTGTGAGAGCTGTGAGTCCCTCGCAGTAACAAAGGCTTGGACATCCTTTTGAGACATGTATACATAGTGTGTATGTCTACTTATTATGTGCTAAATAAAACACACACACACACACGCACACGCACACGCATGCACACACACACACGCGCAGCCAGAATTAGCTCTAGGTGTTTTCTTTGAAGATTAAATGTGAAGCAATTTGTCAACCTCGCATACCAGAGATTATAAACGCTGACATTAGCATATGTGACGCTGGGATTGTGCTGGGGTGTGTAGTCTGCTTCGGCTTCAAAGTTTGCTTCTTTTTTTTCCTAAACCTTCGGATGAATCTCGTTTGCATAATCCCTGCGAAGCATTGATGTGCCTCATGCTTCCGCCATGCCTACTAGGGACATTTCCCCCCCCCCCCACACTTTAAGAAATTCTATTTTGGTACCCCCCACAAGAATAAAACCTTTGAGTGAAAAATGTCATCAAAATGCTGCCGACGACCCAAAATTGTTCAGAACCGCATGAACGTGCACGAATACTGTCTCAGGTATTAGCCCTTAATATTGGGTTCTACAAGGCCTTCCATGGGCGGCTACAGCAGAATGAGGTTGTATCGGGACATGCGGTAGGAGACATCCCCCAGGGCCACATCATGGTCTGCTCCACACGCCTCAATGATGCTTCCTACGGCCGTGTACGCAAACGTGTGTGTGTGCGTCTGTGTTTACGCGTGCGTGTGTGGTTACGTTTGCATGCGTGCGTGCGCGTGTTCGCGCATGCATGTGTGCGTGCGTGTGTGTGTGCCTGTGAGTTTACGTCTCTATGTGTGTGCGTGCTCATGCGTGTGTGTGTGTGTGTGTGTTTACATCTGCATGTGTGCGTGCTTGTGTGTGTGCCTGTGTGTGTGTTTCCGTCTCTATGTGTGTGTGTGCCTGTGTGCGTGTGTGTGTGCGTGTGTGTTTACATCTGCATGTGTGTGTGTGTGTGTGTCTGTGTGCGTGCGTGCTCATGCGTGTGTGTGTGTGTGTGTGTGTGTGTGTGTGTGTGTGTGTGTGTGCGTGTGCGTTGCAGTCCAACCACAGCGGGCTGAAGCAGAAGTCTGACATCGAGCACTACAGGAACAAGCTCCGTCAGAAGGCGCGGAGGAAGGGCTACGGGGAGTTCTCACTCTCCGGCAGCGGCAGCCACGCCCACGGCCAGCGGGACGCCCGGCACGGTCGCCACGACAACGGGCTCAAGGAGCCGATGACGGCGGAGGAGAAACGAGCCTCCTTTGCCGGATGCCATAAAGGGTAAGGTTCCTGGCGATCCAGGGTCAGAGGTCGTGTTCGGCCTGGCTGTTCTCAGTTCCCCCCCGAGGTGATTTCGGCGGGGTCACCAGATTCTTCCAAAATAAATTCTTCCGTATAATGTAGCAGCAGAGACGCATTTTATCTTAAGAAAGCCGACAGCAATGGTTTATTTAGTATGCAGAGGTTCATAGGGGTCTCTGGAAAAACTGAAAGTTAAAAGAATAAGTTGCGAGCACATTTTTGGATCGCATCACCATGGTAACGCGCCTGATCATCATCATCCGCAACGTGTGATGGTGACACTGTTAGCTCACTGGCGCTAGACTCGGCGTGGGGCTCGTGTGTGGTGGGTGGCGGGTGGCGAAGATGGAGAAAAAGACACCGATGGAGAAGGAGCCACAACAGAAGTGTGTGTGTGTGTGTGTGTGTGTGTATGTGTGATTGTCTGTGTGTTGGTGTGCGACTGTTGTTGTGTTTGTGCGTTTTGCGTGTGTGTATCTGTGTAGACATGCAAAGTGTGTGTTTGAATTGAAATACTGGATCAATATTGCCTAGTCACGAGGCAATATTGATCCAGTATGTGCTTAAAATATATTCAAGTAGTATTTTGCACTAAGCCCTACTGCAAAATACTACTTGAATATATATATATATATCATGAATAATATCAATCATATAATATGTTGAACACTTTTTACTCACTGCACTGAGAACGCTGGCGTTATGATCATTCAAACATGGATGACAGCAGCCTCCTCAACAGACCCTAGACCAGGGACCCCATCGTAGGACAAACACAAACAGCGTTACGACGACCGGCGGGTTGGGCCGTGGTGGCATGGCTCTGTTGTAGCCCCTCCCACAGAGGTGGACGGTGGCATAGCTGAACCCTGGACGTGTCCCCCCCCCCCCCCCCCCCCCACACCTCCTGTACCCACAGGTACTCCCAGCGCGAGCCGGCCTACTGGAGCCGGCAGTCCCTGAGCAGCTCCAGCCCGCTGGAGACGGAGATGGACCTGCTGCTGCTGCGGGAGCGCTCGCGCAGGGGCATCCGCAACAACGGCTACGACGTGAGCGCGCTAGAGGGCAGCAGGGCTGGGCGGGCGGGTCCACGCACGGTACAGCCGACCATCGGATGGATGGATGGATGGATGGACGGACGGCTGCGTTGGATGGGTGGATGAATGTGTCTTGTTTCTCAGTTTGTTCCTTTAGTGTCTTTTTCTCGGATGCACTTTGCATATAAAATGAGCATTATAACTTTTCAATCTCAAAGTTAATGCTTCCACCCTCTCTCTCTCTTGCGTTCGCGCTTTCTCTCCTCGCTCTCTCGCTCTCGCTCTCTCTCTCTCGCTCGCTCGCTCGCTCGCTCGCTCTCTCTCTCTCTCTCTCTCTCTCTCTCTCTCTCTCTCTCTCTCTCTCTCTCTCTCTCTCTCTCTCTCTCTCTCTCTCTCTCTCTCTCTCTGTCTCTCTGTGTCTCTGTGTCTGTCTGTCTGTCTGTCTGTCTGTCTGTCTGTCTGTCTCTCTCTCCTTCAGATTCTCTGTCTGAGTCTCTCTCTGTCCGTCTCTCGCTGATATTCTTAACTCTTGAAGCACCTCGATTTCAGACCCAGTAGATTATAATTAAAGAACCTCTCTGTGAACTTTTGTAAAAGCTGCAGCCCACAGAAAAAGTGGAGACATCAAAAAGATTAGAGGAAAAGAGAGGGAAATTGGTTAAAGAGGGGGAAGACAGATGGCAAGGCCGGCAACAAAAGGAATGTATAGGAACGATCAAGAGAAGCCAGGGGAACTCTCTCTCTCTCTCTGTCTCTCTCCCTCTCTCTGTCTCTCTCCCTCTTTCTCGCTCTCGCTCTCTCTCGCTCTCGCTCGCTCTCTCTCGCTCTCTCTCTCTCTCTCTCTCGCTCTCTCTCTCTCTCTCTCTCTCTCTATCTCTCTCCCCCACTGCAGTTGTGCACGCCGCAACCATGGCTCTTAGCTGAATCTCAATGAGCTTGAATATGATTACTGCCTATTCACACATTTAAATTGGAAACTTGATAGCTCGTTAATAGCCTTGAATATGCTGATCTGTTCAAAATGGCTGAAGTGGTGTGTAAGTGTGACCGTGTGAGTGATGTGTGTGTGGTCAAGTGCCTATAACATAAGGGTTGTGACTGTGTAGGTACAGGCATGTGTCAGTGTGTGTGTGCGTGTATAACTGCATTGCATCAGTGGTTCGGTATGTTGTATTAGCTTTGTATTGTGCACTATACAACTGGTCTCATATGTGTGATCATTGTGAATATGATGCATCAGTCTTGTGGACGTGTGGCTCCTAACTTGCTTTTGATTCCAAGCCACCTTGACTAAGAAAAAGATTAGTTCTGCAACAACTAATATGTATTCATATTTGCGTGTCTGTGTGCGTGCGTGCGTGCGTGTGTGTGTCTGCGTGTATGTGCGTGTTTGTGTGTGTGCGTATGTGTTTGTGTTTGTGTGTGCATGTGTGTGTGTTTGTATGTGCCTGTTTGTGTGTTTGTGCGTGCGTGCGTGTGTGTGTGTGTGCATGCGTGTGGGTGTGTGTGTGTGTTTGTGCATGCGTGTGCATGTTTGTGTGTGTGTGTGTGTGCGTGTGTGTTTGTTTGTGCATGCATGTGAGTGCGTGTTTGTGTGTGTGTGTGTGTGTGTGTGTGCATGCGTGTGCGTGTTTGTGCGTGCGTGCGTCTGTGTGTGTGTGTGTGTGTGTGTTCTCCCCAGGCGGAGGCAGAGCCCTTCGAGGAGACCAACGTGGACCGCCTCATGACCTCGCTGGGCTTCGGCGGCGGCGGAACGGGCAGCACCAGGAACGGCAGCCTGGGGGTCAAGGGTCACCGCGGCTCAGACTCCTCCACACTCAGCTCCCAGCCCTCCATCGACGAGGTCCGCTCGCAGATGCACATGTTGCTAGGCAACGCCTTCAGCCTAGGCCCCCCGGACCACGACCCCCCGTCGCCGCCGACGACGAGGTGATTCACCGCCAGAACGAGGCTGGGCTGTTGTTGACGTGTGTCGCGACACGGGACAACACAACCGCACAACCACACGACCACACAACCCCATAACCACACAACCTCACAACCGCACAACCTAACAACCACACAACCTCACAACCACACGACAACACAACCACACAACCTAACAACCACACAACCACACAACCGCACAACCACACAACCCCACAACCTCACAACCACACAACCCCACGACAACACAACCACACGACCTCATAACCACACAACCCCACAACCACACAACCCCACGACAACGCAACCACACAACCCCACAACCACAAACACACACACACACACACACACAACCCAACAACCCCACAACCCCACAACCCCACAGCCACAAAACCACACGACAACACAACCACACAACTAAACAACCCTCCAACCCCACAACCACACAACCCCACCCCCACCCCCCGGCTGGTGGGGGTGGGGGCTGTGTCTGGACGAGCTGTGTCCTGACGAGCCGCGTCGATGGACTCGATGCCGCTCTTCTTGAGCAGAGCTGGTTCAGGGTCCTACGGTTTGCTCGACCCATATGCTGCGTGAGCGGGATGTTTTGTTCACTCTCTGTCTCCTCATGTAGGCGAGAGCAGCCGGTTTGGATCATGATTGTGGGATGAATGCAGAATGCAACCGATTTTTTTCACAATTCCAATCGTACGAACCGCGAATGCACGCCTACGCTTAAACCAAAGCCACTCCAACCCGTATGTGCTGCTTCAGTTCCGACCGAGCGAAGGCGCGCACACACACACACACACACACACACACACACACACACACACACACACACACACACACACACACACACACACACACACACACACACACACACCCGTTGGCCTTCATCTTCAGGTTGCTGAGAGTTGAGTCTGAGTTGAGTCTGAACCGGATATAATGCTGCATATACAGCCAGCGCTTCTAATGCCTTCAAAGCAATGAGCAGAAGCCCTGTTCCGACCGTACCTTCAGCAGAAACGCTGCAGACACGGACTGCAGCTGTTTGAGTACACAGCCTTGATGTGGAAGGGCTTTGCATAGTGCGGCTTCTTTTTAAGCCCTTCGCGTCTACAGTGTTTCAGTTTTACACCATGTGGTGTTATAAACAACGTTGGTGGGGACTGCAGGGTTCTGCCGCGGACGTCAGGGAGACCGTTAAATCAAACTTAACTGTCTGGTGCGTTGACCGGAGAAGGTGCGTGCGTGTGTGTGTGTGTGTGTGTGTGTGTGTGTGTGTGTGTGTGTGTGTGTGTGTGTGTGTGTGTGTGTGTGTGTGTGTGTGTGTGTGTGTGTGTGTGTGTGTGTGTGTGTGTGTGTGTGTGTGTGTTTATAACCATCCCTCTATCCCCGACCACAGCAGCCACCATCGCTACAACCCCCACGCCCACACCGCCTACAACCCGGCCCACAGCGCCCCCTACTGCGGGGGGGTGACCAGCGCCCCCGGCACCATGAACCTGCCCTGCGGGGGGCGCCAGAGGAGCGCGCCCGGCTATGGGGACATGCACCAATGTAGCCTGCCCAAACCGGTCGGTGCACTTCACCATCCGTCAGCATGAGCTGTGCCTGCCATGACGCATCAGACACAACGCGTGTGTGTGTGTGTGTGTGTGTGTGTGTGTGTGTGTGTGTGTGTGTGTGTGTGTGTGTGTGTGTGTGTGTGTGTGTGTGTGTGTGTGTGTGTGTGTGTGTGTGTGTGTGTGTCATCAGACTGATGTTCTCGTTGTGGAGGTTCATTAGTGTTTGTTTGTCGGTTGTGTTGTGGCGCCTGCAGGGGTTCAGGTTCACCCAGCTCCCCGACATGGGCGTCGGACCCCCCCCCCCACTGATCCCCTCGCGGCCCGGCCCCCCCCCGGGAACCTCTGTGAGGCGGTAAGGCACGCAACACACACACACACACACACACACACACACACACACACACACACACACACACACACACACACACACACACATGCACACACACACACACATTCGTGCACCGACACACGCACACACACACACACTCATGCACCGACACACACACACACACACACACACACACACGCACACGCACACAAGAACACTACGCAAAAACTATAAATACCTCAACCTACAGATCTGAAATGTGACTTTAACACAGATAGCCCTGCTCGATGAAAAGCCCTTTCTGGAAGGTTCTACTGTTTTCTACCTGCGGTTGATGCGGTGAAGAAACTCATCGTTGTTAAGGAATCATTAAAAGCACAACACGCTGTCGGACTCTGTGGGTCTCAGTGACTTCGCTCCGTTCTTCCGCTGGATTAACTCCCACTTTTCCTTCCTGCCAGCGGTATTTATGCACGTTGAAAATTGCATAATGGAGTCACCTAATGGATTCATTAGCCTATGCCATCCACAATTACCCGATTGGACTGTTCCTGTACAGCCAAACCCGACTTGACAAGCATGATGCAGTGCTGCTAATGACATTGTCCTTGGCCTGCATTGTTGTGATACTGCGTCAGCGAGCACTGGTACAAGACCTACAGGTCCTGGCTTCACAACATAGGACCGCCCATTGAATGAAAGATTGCGAAAATGTACAGCCAACAGTTTTCTTTCTTCATCGTTTAGGATTTAGGATTCGTTGTAGTTGATATCAAATGACAGCGACTCCAGCGTCGTCTTAAGTGCACACAAACACACACGCCCTATTGTTGGATTTAATGGCCGCCAATGCTGCGTCTGGAGGCTGTGGCTCACTGTCTTCACAGAAAATTTCTGATTTGTACTTCAAACACAGACTTGTTCTCCAAAGAACAGCGGCTTTGTGCCTTTTGTTGTCCTCTGTCAGCTCTCTCCCTCTCCTTCAATCCTCTCTCTCTCTCTCTCTCTCTCTCTCTCTCTCTCTCTCTCTCTCTGTCTCTGTCTCTGTCTCTGTGTGTGTGTGTCTTTATGCTCTCTCTCTCTCTCTCTCTCTCTCCCCCCACCCTCTCTATATACCTTTCTCTCCCCTTCTCCATCTTTCATTAAGTTCTTGGATCCAAGCCCATACGTGAGGCCGCATATCGTTTGATCTCCAGAGCTTCCTAATCTATAGTGCTGTTGCCTTGGCGTCCACTGCCAGCACCACGTGCACTTCAGCACCACTGCAGTGACGGATGTCTTCACAGTCAGTCGTCAGCCCTTAGTTTCTGGTTCACATTATGTGGCAGGGGAAGTCTGCCACCTAGTGGACAAACCATGGATCTATCACATAACAGCCCCAGGGACTTTAGCAGGATGAGAATAGGAAATGATGATGAATTCCAATTTGCACTTGGTTCCAATTTGCCAACCTCGGTTCCAAAATAGAGTGGATTCATTTTTGACCAAACGGCCAGCTTGTTTTATCTGGTGGGTGATCTTTGGCAGGTGGTTGGACTGCAGTGTTTGAGCTGGTCTTCATTATGCATGCTGGAGAGTGCACAGTGCATTTGGAATGCAGCGGGGCCATAAAAATGCACCTGGTGGCTCGGTCATCCCTCTACGTCTCAAAAGCTGTTCAGAACAACTGAAACACTATTCAGATGTTTCAGATGATTGCCCTTGAAGACTAGACAGCAATGTGTTCTTTTCAGCCAGCGTTTTGACACCATGCGAACAGACCTTTAATATCTATATGTACTCGTGGCATTACAGAACGAATACAGTCATCACTTCGCTGTTCAGTGTAGTTCCTCTTAACTGCGAGGGGACTGCACAGTTCCAAATCACCCTCGCTCCTTTGTGCGTCACTGTCGTCTAAGTATAAGTGTACAGTGATTGTTCAACTGCTTCGCCGTGTAGCCAGGAGTGAAAATAGCCTCAACCCGTTCAATTGGATGAAGAAATAGAAGCAAGGAAACCGATGGACTGAAGAAACGTAGGATTTCTGAGATCCATCCCTTTAAGATCATTCACATGTTCTACTGTGTGCGAACGTGTGTACGCGATAAGGACAATAAGGACTATCATGGAGTCATATCAATGGTCATTGAAAGCAAGAGGAGCATATAGTTCTCATTGCTAATGGGGGTCAGGTGTTCCTCTGATGAGAGATCAATGACCCCAAAATAAAATGGCCTCACAGCCAGCCGCTACACCATCGACATTCATCGGCATAAATATGATGGCAGTTTCTTGTGTCGTATTTGTATGTCCTTCCTTGAATTACGTCTGGTTTAATGTGCGTTTGTTCTCTCCTGTGGACAGATCCACTCCAGATGTGAGTTTGAAACCCCGCCTGGCTGAGACCCCTGAGCAGCACAACGGGGGCCCCTACCCCCCGCCCTCCCGCACCCCCTTTCCTGCTGTCACCGTGGACCAGTCCATCAGCAGCTACTCAGGTGTGTGTGTGGAAAACGTTGAAGACCCCTGCTCTAGAGTCTCACACCTCCAGGTGAATACTCTAGAGTCTGACAGCAGGTGGTCTCACACCTCCAGGTGAATACTAGAGTCTGACTCAGCTATCGGGCTCTTTCACTTTCTTTTGCATCGTATTTGTTTCGACCAATCATGTTGCTGGAGGCAGGTATCTGCTAACCCTCTATTGGCTGACGGCGAACACAATCTCGGCCAACACTAGTTAACTATTCAAACACTATGTAGACTACAGAATCCCCTCCCGAAAGCTTCATCCATTGACACAAGTCAGTTTCCCTTTGGTAGAATATCTCAGTAACAAAAAAGCAAAACCCTCGCCCCTAATATATATTTTGGTTTCCGACCCAAGCTCTGTTCCGCTATGGCAGAGCAGGACTGCTGTTTCCACGATTAAACACTAGGTAACAGACTGACCACTAGGGGGCAGTGTCCACCAGCAGAAGAGCTGCTGCTGGTTGGTGGCACAGATAAAGCACTCAGACACGGTCCTGGACTATTGATTGAATGAGGATGAAGCAGACAGTAAACGCTTGTGTCTGCTGCCTCCCCAAATTGAAAGATGCACACCTGACTGGAGGTTTCTGGAGCAGGATGTGGGATGCCTTTGTGAGTTATGGCGGAGGACATTTTAAAGTCGCAGCGCGGCCCTCACACGTCGTCCCTCAAACGGTGGTCTCCGTCTGCGGGGTCAGGGCGTGGCTGGAGCCGAACCTCCTCCTGACATTGACTCCTGCAGGAGTCGGCAGTAGCGCAGCCGGTCGGCTGGTAGCCGCAAGGTTGCTGGTTCAATCCCCCGGCTCCTCCTAGCTGAGTGTCGAGGTGTCCCTGAGCGTGACGCTTCTCCCTGACGAGCTGGCTGTCCCCTTGCGTGGCTGACGCCGCCGTCGGTGTGTGAATGTGTGAATGTACCATGCCATATCACAATGGAGGCTGCGTCTTTGACCGGCAGGGAACCCGATGACCGCCGTCTACGCCATCTCCGCCAACCGCCCGGGCTACTCGGACTACTACGTCATGTCCCCGCCCGCCTCCTACCGCAGTCCCTCCTGGATGTCCTACCCGCCCGAGCAGGAGGACCTGCCCCGCCAGTGGAGCGACACCCCCGTGAGCAGCACCGCGCACACACACGCACGCACGCACGCACGCACGCACGCACGCACGCACGCACGCACGCACGCACGCACGCACGCACACACACACACACACAACCGTGAACAAACAGACAAACGCACACACTCGCGTGAATGCACACACCCACACGTCAACGCGCACACAAAAACACGTGCACAAACACACACACACGCACGCACGCACGCACACACACACACGTGAACACAGAGACAAACGAACACACTCGCGTGAATGCACACACACACGTCAACGCGCACACAAAAACACGTGCACAAACACACACACACGCACGCACGCACGCACACACACACACACGTGAACACAGAGACAAACGAACACACTCGCGTGAATGCACACACACACGTCAACGCGCACACAAAAACACGTGCACAAACACACACACACACACACACACACGTGAACACAGAGACAAACGAACACACTCGCGTGAATGCACACACACACGTCAACGCGCACACAAAAACACAAACACACACACCCACACACCCTCACAGACACACACACACTCAAAAATCTTCGTAAGCACTAACATGTGCACGCACACATACCCAACACACACACACCATCATAGAAACAGAACTCCAACATATACACAAGCCATTTCACACACACATAACGATGAGCAAGCAGGTGCCATGTGACTGACCAGGCCTTCTTCTCCTACCAGAACTCCCGCCACCTGGAGACGATCTGCTGAAGTCCAGATGTTTGCAGATTAACAGCTGCTTTCTCGGAGGGTAATTTTTCACATAGCTGCTCTGACCTTCAAACAATGTGATAACATAAATGGCAGAGAATCGATACACCTGGTCTTTAGACATTTAGAGTTCTAACAATTTCATCACATCTACGAACAATTTGAATCCGATGATGTTCATTACAGCTTTGTATTGAGATAAGAGGTTCTGTAGCTGGAGTTAGCATTGAGGGTAACTGTAGAACAACAGCTAACAGCTAGCGCATTCGCTCTGAGCTTTAACGACTCGGCCACAACCCCAAAAATGAAACGCAAGGTAGTCCATCTTAATGTGGTAGGAACTAATGATGAAAACTGCACATAAACACATCGTCACTTGGATTTCTTATGCAATATGTTATGTTTCGCGACATTTCACGCAGCAGCAAAGGAAAGTCACATAAATTGGTATTGAAACTAAGCAATAACTTCATGTGGAACAATGAATAAATAATGAGGCAAACGATAAAAAGTCATTATAGTAGCAATAATATTGTAAACAGCACGACCTCTTGGTTGTTCTGATGTTGTACAGCAGTAAGTGTTGAGGCTTGTCTGAAGAGGCGTTTGGTTCTGATTCCCTCCTCTCCAGACGTCCGTTTGGCCATAGGACTCCTCTTCGCCCTGAAGACTTCGTTAAACTCTCATGACGCCATGACACCCCCGGAACGCACTGGGCTGCGCTCCTCTGAAAACAAAAACAATGCCTAGAGCTCCAGCGCCCCCTCCCAGGTCATGCCCCTTTCACTGATCACCCCCCCCCCGACAACCACCACAATACGGCACCTCCAAAGCCCCCTGATCCAGAGATCAAGATCCCCTTTTCTAACCAATGTGAATACTCAGCCATAACCGACTCTTTAGGTGTTTAGCTCTCTCTCTCTCTCTCTCTCTCTCTCCCTCTCCCTCTCCCTCTCCCTCTCTCTCTCTCTCTCTCTCTCTCTCCCTCTCCCTCTCCTCTCTCCTCTCTCTCTCTCTCTCTCTCTCTCTCTCTCTCTCTCTCTCTCTCTCTCTCTCTCCCTGGCCTCTCGCTCTCCCTCTCTCTCTTGCTCTCTCTCTCCCTCCCCCTTGCCTCTCGCTCTCCCTCTCGCTCTTGCTCTCTCTCCCTCTCTCCCTCTCCCTCTCCCTCTGGTCTCTCTTGTTTCTCCCGGAGCCCATGGACCTCAGAGCACAGCTGGGTCCCCTCCCACTGCAGAGCTCTTAGCTCCGCCCCAGAACTCCTGACCTCTGACCCTGACTGCAGTGACCCTCTGACTGCAGTGACCTTTGACCCTGACTGCAGTGTGCTGTGTGAGACTGGACCGCTCCTCTCCTCCTGGCCCAGCCTATGAGAGGCTCCGGTCTGCAGGAAGGGGAGGGGCTTCTGCCATGGTCAGGAACAGTTCAGTACCAGCACACAAGAACGCTTTACAATGGGAATACATGGGCCCCTAGCCCAGACCCCCTGGCTCGGCCCCGGAGCCCCCCTGGCCCGGCCCCGGAGCCCCTGGACTGGCCCTGGAGCCCTGGCCCGGGACCCCCTGGCCTGGCCGGGACCCCCAGCCCGGGCCCCTGGTCCTCACTCTGTAGAGTTACTGCCATCGTTACAGCAGGCGTTGGCTGGGGGCTACACCCCCTGGATGGGGGCTGGGTGTATGGTGGGCGTGGCTTGGGGGGGATGGTGGGGTAAGTGGGCGGGGCTTATGATAGGGCCGGCCTGTCAGTATAAGATCGACCATGACGTCGCCTAAAAACCTGGACTGATTTAAAACTGTGCTTTTTTTTTCTCTGTTGATCGATCCAATTTCCTATGTAAATCTTCTAAAGTATGTGTATTTTAAATTTAAAATGGGAAAGAAAACCCTATGGGAAACACTAGTTTAAAAAAAAAACACATCTTCGTCTTGAGATGACTCTGTTTATGTTCTTTGGAATATTTGTGTGCTTCGTCTTCTTCATTTTTGTGATTCTTTTAAATGAATAACTGTACAGAAACAGTTGTGGGGTCTCCACACTCCTCACACACCATGAAGGCCAACGATACTGGCACCGCAGACAACTCCATGACTTTGTTGTGTTTGGTTATGAGGCAATGGCTTTTAGTTTTTCTTTTGCTGTATTTAAAAAAGAAAAAAAGGATGTCTTTACATTTGACCTTCATCCAATGTGTCGCTTAAGAGGATATTGTTAGTGGCGCGGCTCCGTCCGACATCGGATAACGACAGCGTTGGTCGGCGATCCGTCAGAGCTGGGTCAAAACGGTCTCTTTGTTAATTATTCAAACACAATTCAGGAGGGGGCTGACTGAACCTGCTCCGTATCCACAGAGCCAACGTCTCTCTCTCTCTTTCTCGTTCTCGCAGTTTTTATCCGCCACTGCAATTTTCTGTCTGAGAGGGTCGCAGAAAGTGTGTATTTCTCTTAAGTATCAACACAGCAGTATTAGTACGTTTCATTGTAAGGTGCCTTGGATTAAAGCCACCAGATAATGTATAGAGTTGTAAAGTGATTTAAATTATTCCAGTTTGACCCAGTTCTGTTCAGACCATGTGAGCCAGCTCTGTGTTTCTTTATTTTTTTTTATCAATGGAACTTTTACTTGAAAAATGTGTCTACTGTGTTCTACTGTAAATGGCGAGAAATCAATTTTCGGTTGCTTTGGTCCTGATGATCGGGTGATGAGGTCGATGTAGGGAGAGTATCCTTGGAATAAGGTGTTTTAACTCTGTTCTAGCCCACTAGGCCTGACGGGCCGTACCGTGATGATTAGATATAATACTGTACATAGAAGATGATCTATTGAAGAGGTTTATGCAAGGCACTTGGAAAGATTTTTAGCTTGATGTCATTTTGATCCTTCCTATGTCATTTTGTTTTTCCTCCTCTTTACTTTGTTCAGGTTTCTTTTACCATTTATGTCGAAAGACCATCGGACTGAACCACATGCATTCTGTACACAGAGACAGAGAGCGAGACAATGAGTGGTGGTGTGAGACACTCCCAAGAGGTCTCGTGAGTAGCTCTGCCATGTGTGTGTGTGTGTGTGTGTGGGGGGGGGGGTTATCTGTTAAATATAGGTCAACACAGCCATATTGGCCAGAATAAGGCAAGTTTTCAATGCAGAGAATGTCACATTTAGAGGAGAGGATATTTAGCCTCTCATCTTAGGGCCGAAGGGCAGAACCAATCAGCACTGGGCTCGCCGTTTCACCAAGTTGAGGTTAAATGGGTGTACCATGCATGAATACGGGCATTTCTGATAGAAAGAAAAAGCTAAAATGTGTCAATAATGGCATTCAATACCAAATAAAAGAGAATATAAGCTATAATATAGATTCTACGATAGAATAGTAATTTAGTTCATTTATGATGTTCACATTTGATAGCCATTTTGAAACCCACTTGAAAAGGGTTTAAGTGCTTAAAATCCAAGCTTAGCAGCTGGTGTGAAGCTTGAGTTACCGACTATCAACTTAAGAAAGAAAAGGCCCTTTTAATCGCTTTGGAGCACCTAGGAGATTTAAACTTGATCTGATCAGTATTGACTGAATAATTCTTTCGAAGAAACCATGGATCATGTGTGTGGATATTGTTACTGTAAAAGCACAGTATTTGGACCGTGTTTAAATCCTTCAATGAACTGAAAAGTTCTCATTTAGTGTTTATGAGAAGAAAGCGAACATCCTCATCCATAATCATAACTGTGTTGTGTTGAACCCAGGGCAAGGCAGGGGATGTTTCATATTTCGATATTAATGTGCAATATTTGGACTGGCGAGCAGCGTTTATTGAAGATGGACTCGGGGATGTATTATTGATATTAATTCATGAATATGTTATTTATTTATTTATTTATTGGTTCGTTCTGCTGTGCGAGCCATGTGATGGCACGCTTCTGTCACACGGCAACGGTAGTGTCACTATGATGTCATCATTCAGCCAAAATGGAGGACACCGCTGGTGAGAGAAATAAGTGATAGTGGATATAGTTACGCAGTCAACATTTCTGGGTGAATTTAAATAATAAAGACTATAACTACATATTTCTTCTTCTTCTTTGAGCTTGGGTCTGTGCCACACACGTACACACACACACACGTCAGATATATATAAACACACTTTCTTTCACATGTTCTCCACCAGATGGAGACACACACACACACACACACACACACACACACACACACACACACACACACACACACACACACCAGGAGACATTTCCATTTCCCTATTGTTCACTTTAATAGTGGCACCTTCATAGTCTCTCAATCCGGTATTTTATGTTCAGTGTAAGTAATGTTTTCTTGCCGTAATAAGAACTATAAAGAATCCATTTATCTCCCACTCAACAAGGGACAGACGGGCACAACATTTATAGAGCACAGCAGTTATGTCCCAGCTGTGATAAAACATGACAATACTCGTAGAGCAGCTACAGTACAGGTGGCCTGCTCCCTCTCTCAGGGGGCTTCAGACTTCTATCTCTATGGGGGATCTGAGATCGACTATGATGTGTGATGGTCCCTGTAGAGTATGATGTGTGATGGTCCCTATAGACTATGATGTGTGATGGTCCCTATAGACTATGATGTGTGATGGTCCCTATAGAGTCTATAGGGACCATCACACATCATAGTCTATAGGGACCATCACACATCATAGTCTATACTATAGACTATGATGTGTGATGGTCCCTATAGACTATGATGTGTGATGGTCCCTATAGACTATGATGTGTGATGGGCCCTATAGAGTCTATAGGGACCATCACACATCATAGTCTATAGGGACCATCACACATCATAGTCTATAGGGACCATCACACATCATAGTCTATAGGGACCATCACACATCATAGTCTATAGGGACCATCACACATCATAGTCTATACTATAGACTATGATGTGTGATGGTCTCTATAGACTATGATGTGTGATGGTCCCTATAGACTGATATCTGATGGTCCCTATAGACTATGATGTGTGATGGTCCCTATAGACTGATATCTGATGGTCCCTGTAGACTATGATGTGTGATGGTCCCTATAGACTGATATCTGATGGTCCCTGTAGACTATGATGTGTGATGGTCCCTATAGACAATGATGTGTGATGGTCCCTATAGACTGATATCTGATGGTCCCTATAGACTATGATGTGTGATGGTCCCTATAGACTGATATCTGATGGTCCCTGTAGACTATGATGTGTGATGGTCCCTATAGACTGATATCTGATGGTCCCTGTAGACTATGATGTGTGATGGTCCCTATAGACTGATATCTGATGGTCCCTGTAGACTATGATGTGTGATGGTCTCTATAGAGACTATGATGTGTGATGGTCCCTATAGACTATGATGTGTGAAGGTCCCTATAGACTGATATCTGATGGTCCCTATATACTATGATGTGTGATGGTCCCTATAGACTATGATGTGTGATGGTCCCTATAGACTATGATGTGTGATGGTCCCTATAGACTGATATCTGATGGTCCCTATAGACTCTGATGTGTGATGGTCCCTATAGACTATGATGTGTGTTGGTCCCTATATAGACTATGATGTGTGATGGTCCCTATAGACTATGATGTATGATGGTCTCTATAGTCTATAGTCTTTAGTCTATGATATCTGATGGTCTCTATAGACTGATGTGTAATGGTATCTATAGTCTATAGTCTTTAGTCTATGATATCTGATGGTCTCTATAGACTGATGTGTAATGGTCTCTATAGTATATAGTCTATGATATGTGGTCTCTATAGACTGATGTGTAATGGTCTCTTTAGACTATAGACGATAGATAGCGGGACAATTGTCTGAACCTTTATGGACAGAACAGCGGGTTGGAGAAGAGAGGGAATGATATAGTAACATAACACCAAAGCACCACAGGTGGGGACCTCACCTGGGTTTCTACAAGGTGTATCAGCTCTATTTCATTTGAAGTGGCGATTGGATTTTCATGTAAATAAATGTCTGTTAAGTCACCACCTATCTATGAAAGCCCTTGCATCAGCTGTGTTATGAGGGTTACAAACCGGCGGTTTGCGGCTTCCCTGTCGGGCTCTATGGGAACAATAACCGCTTATTGCCAAAGATGTTGCCAAAGGCAGTAATCTTTGAGATTGCCTCCATAATTGTTATGTTAGTATAGTCACATGCTGGGGAAAAGGCAAGTCAACACAGTGTTCAATCTGCAACATTGGTTCTTAATTGAGAAGTCTCCAGTGAAACACTCGGCCTGGGAACTGGAGGTGATGTAGAAGGATTTGGGGGATCCACACACCATGTGTGCTGAGTGGCCAAGTGCCTTGTGTTTGAGTGTTTGTTGTGTTTGTTATGTTCTCCATCCTTGACTTGTTCCTCTGGCTAATCCCCCTCGCTGCTACGCCCAGTGTCAATATTGTGTTGTCCTCAGCTGGAACCTTCTGGGTGTGCTCACTGCAGCACTTTCTCACACTATGGCTGTTGTTTTAGACACTTGTGTGTGCGTGTCTGTGTGTGTGTATGTGTGTGGTTGTGTGTGTGTGTGTGTGTGTGTGTGTGTGTGTGTGTGTGTGTGTGTGTGTGTGTGTGTGTGTGTGTGTGTGTGTGTGTGTGTGTGGTTGTGTGTATGTGTGTGTGTGTGCCTTTGTG
>NC_079420.1:2809095-2811595 GCF_026213295.1 Gadus chalcogrammus
CACACACACACACACACACACACACACACACACAAACATGTGCTATTGAATGGCTTTGATAAATGATTATGGGATGCATAGTTCACCAACAGCTGTTGTGGAAAAACTTTTAAAGTGCTCTGAGACCTCTTTTCCATTCTCATGTCGAAGACCCTCTATTGCCTACGTATCATTGCCAGATAAAGCCCCTTAAATAACTAAGTTCATTATCTGTTATTACAAAGAGTGAGGGACCAAGATATACAAAGGCAGAGAGAGAGAGAGTTAGTTTAGCCAATGTTAGCTTGTGTTCATTTAGACCGACTCTCCAGGGAACCATTTCGAAGGTCTAATCAGCTTAGACGCTGTAATCACAGACCATAATACTGTTATCCACTGATCAGGATACAAGAAAAGGGGAGGTGAGGAGAGGAGATGAGAGAGGGGAGGACAGGGGAGTCGAGGAGAGGGGAGGCAACGCGGTTCGAGAGGGACGGGGACAGGGGCGGAGGGCGGAGAGGGGAGGAGAGGAGATGGAGAGGGAAGGAACTGGAGTGGGTGAGGAGGGAGGAGAGGAGAGGGGAGAGAGAGGGAGAGGAGGGAGAGGGAGGGAGGGGGAGAGGAGAGGAGGGAGAGGGAGGAGAGGGGAGAGGGAGAGGAGGGAGAGGGAGGGAGGGGAGAGGAGAGGAGAGGAGGGAGAGGGAGGAGAGGAGAGGGGAGAGGGAGGGAGAGGAGAGGGAGGGAGGAGAGGAGAGGGGAGAGGGAAGGAACTGGAGTGGGTGAGGAGGGAGGAGAGGAGAGGGAGGGAGGGGAGAGGGAGGGAGGGGAGAGGGGAGAGGGAGGGGAGAGGAGAGGAGGGAGGAGAGGAGAGGGAGGAGAGGAGGAGAGGAGAGAAGAGGGGGAGGGGAGGAGAGGAGGATGAGGAGGGAGAGGAGAGGAGAGGAGATGGAGAGGGAAGGAACTGGAGTGGGTGAGGAGGGAGGAGAGGAGAGGGGAGAGGGAGGGAGGGGAGAGGGGGGAGGGGAGAGGGAGGGAGAGGAGAGGAGGGAGGAGAGGAGAGGAGAGGAGGGAGGGAGGGAGGGAGAGGAGAGGAGGGAGGGAGGGAGGGAGAGGAGAGGAGGGAGAGGAGAGGAGAGGGGAGGAGAGGAGAGGAGGGAGAGGAGATGGAGAGGGAAGGAACTGGAGTGGGTGAGGAGGGAGGAGAGGAGAGGGGAGAGGGAGGGAGGGGAGAGGAGGGAGAGGAGAGGAGAGGGAAGAAGATTGGGAGGAGTTTGAGAGGGAGGGAGAGGAGAGGAGGGAGAGAAGGAGGAGGGAGGGGAGGAGAGGACAGGGAGGAGGGAGGGGAGGGGGAGGGAGAGGGAGAGGGAGGAGTGGAGTGGAGAGGAATTGACTGGAGGATAGAACCACCAAGAAGAGGGAAATGGTTGCAGAAAAAAATAACTGAGATGAGCAAAAAGGAATATCGAGGGGGAATTCAATTGAATTATTGGTTATTTGTCTTATTCCTGTTTTCTTCCTGATTGGAGAATTTCAATCGGTCGTAGTATTTATTAAAGATTACATTTGTGCTCTGAAGGTAGACAGAGCTGTAGTGCAGTTCTAATATTACAAATACCAGTGTAATATAAACATTTGGTTTTTATGACTCCATAGAAACTGAGATCCATGGTTATTAAATAATTGTAGTGGTAGGTCATAAATACGAGACTATAGATCATTGCTTCCAATAAAATGTGCTGTTACTCAAAAAAGCTAAATTGCACTAGATACCGCCGTTCTCCTATAGATGGCGCTGTGGGCATTTGATATCTCTTAAGCGTCGCTTGGTCGAGGAAATTACATTGTTGAAAAAGACAAATGAAGAAAAGAATTACAAAAAATAGAAAAGAAAACATTGTTCTCTTTTCTTTTGTTGAAAGCTTGTTGTAGTACTTGTATATCACATTGTGTCATGAGAGAGAGAGAGATAGAGAGAGAGAGAGACAGAGACAGAGAGCAGAAGACAGAGAGAGAGAGAGAGACAGAGACAGAGACAGAGAGCAGAAGACAGAGACAGAGAGAGAGACAGAGAGAGAGAGAGAGAGCAGGAGACAGAGAGCAGGAGACAGAGAGCAGGAGACAGAGAGCAGGAGACAGAGAGCTAGAGAGAGAGAGAGAGAAAAACGAATGAATTAGACAGGGGTCGCTTCTCATTATTCTTATTCTTATGTGTTCATAAGAGATCCACTGTCACGTTTAGTATTAACCCATAACCTAATATTGGATCAAGCTGTCCGACTGCGTTATAGCAGGAACTTCTAGGGGATGGGGGGGACAGAATCTGGCCTGGAAACCAGAAAAGTGTCGGTGTTCTAGCTCACCTTGTTTCCTCTTTAGTTACGGAGACATTCTGCCTCAGAATGGGACAAAGCTGTCAGAAGTGGATTTTATTAACTGTAGTGCCAGTGGTCCACACAACACCATATAAAGTTGTATGGGTCTGAAATAAATAAGACCCTATAGGGGTAGCTTCTTTACCATA